>NC_056727.1:863627314-863724814 GCF_019279795.1 Protopterus annectens | reverse complement strand
GCTGTCATTTAGCCCCAACAGTGAAGTTGCAACCATGCAGAATTACAAGATAATATTTAGTGCATTTAATTGGAAAACATATTTTAGAAAGCACAATGTTTAGAGACTCTTTTTTTCAGTTTTGTTGTTTTGCTGATCTGAAGTGTCTATTGTAAGAGTATGCATACTGCTGGAATACATCTTTGACCTGAAGTAAAAGTCCTGATCTGGAACAGTGACCAAAAGGTTTTATATATATATATATATATATATATATATATATATATATATATATATATATATATATATATACACACACACACACACACACACACACACACACACACACACACAGACACACACGTGTAGACTTGCACAAAGTCAGATTTTAAACACTGTTTGAACTACCTTCTCAGTTTAATAACACTCTTATTTCAAACATAACAGCTTCATTTTCCACATTCTAGAAATATTCTGTGGGCAAAGTAATAAGACTGCAGTAATGCAACTGGCAGTCCCTAATCTATTTTTACACTCTACTACACCAGATGTATTATTGCTTAATTATACCTTACAACTTGAATATCTAGCACCCTGATGAGGCACCTGATAATATAACAGCAGGTACTGAAACACACAAGCAATAAAGGAAAAAAAAAACTGTGAAAGATGTAGACAGATGCAAGATTATTGTTTAAGTTTTCCAGTTAAATGATGTTTTGCAACTTACAGTTCATTTTGCAGAGTTCATTGAGAGGCTACACTGACTTTTTACTTCTTTGCTTTGATGAAGTAGCGAAACTATTGATACATTTTCCCAATGAGTAAACTGCAGGTTCTGTAATGGTGCAAATCTCCAAACTACACATAATTTTCTAGGTTATCCCAGTCATAATACTGTAAGTATTTTAATGCGCACTACTAATCCACCACAGTGCAGAGTGTGTCATATAGTACTCATCTGTAACAACTGCACATTGAAATACTAAATCACATTATAAGTAAGTAATAACGCCAGACAAGGAGGGCATTATTGGGAAAATAATGGACTATCCAAGGGTGAGCTGTCAGGCTTCTCCACCCCAGGAAGATCTATTTCTCCCAAAATGCCCACCCTGGAGGGCATTATTGTGCTTAAATAATGGGCTGTCTGTTAACTTGGTTTGTATTTTTTTTTACTTTTAGTATATATTTTATGTAAATAACTGAATAATACTAATATTATTATTATTATTATATATGTGCTGCCTGAGTTATGTGACATTATTAATTTTAAAAGGGCACTTAAGTCAAATGCACTTAAATATTGCATTTCATTGGAGAATTGTTCCTATATGAGTGCTTTTATGCTATATAATTACAATGTTGTATTTTTTAAACAGAATGCGATGAGGCCTTGTTGAATGTTATGAAGATGTTGTTGTTGTCTTTCGGCTTTTAGGGGTCGCCACAGTGGAACTCCAGTCCGCTAATGATTGGCAGTAGATTTCCACGAACGCTGAGGTGCCAGCTCGACGTTCAACCTTCAAAGAAGGCACACCCATTTACACATGTCTTTCGAACGCCCACTCAACCGCGGGGAGGACATGCAGACTCCACACACAAGGTGCTCCCCGCACTCCAGCCGAGAATCGAACGGGAGAACCTCTTGCTGTGAGGTAACAACACTACTGCTGCACCACCGCGGCAGTACCTGAAGATGAAAACACTTATTATTTTAATAAAGTGGTTAGCCATTTTGTAACATTGGAGACATTTTTTTAGCTTACCTACATTATGGCTAATGTATTCATTGTTGACTCACACCATAGCGAGCCGAGGCAGTCATCAATGAATGCTAGTGACCATGCAGTAATACATCGGCAGTAATGTCAAACATTTCAAGCAAGATATAGCCATATGCATGCTGATCAGTTTGCATCATCAAGTAGAAGTAAGCAATTAATTGTTGTAAAAGCCTTGTCAGTGGTTTGTTGGTATAGTGACTAAGGTAATGGTGTATAATGGTAGATACCAGGGGTTTGATACCAAGTGCATATGTTTTGGATTTACCTATTGGTTAGCCATTCATTAAAATGATCACAGAGTTCTAAAGTCCAGTACAAACAAAATGCAGGACTTGGACAGAATCTGAACTGTGTAGGCCACTTGTATTATAACAGTGACTGTAATACAAATGGCCTTTCATTTCCGAGTCTTGTTGTTTGCGTTCCGTGGTGCATATGCAATTTTTTTTTTCTTTTTAAGACAATGTTTCATGCTTACATAGGGGATTTCATTGTTAGAAACTGTCAATGAACTACATAGTTGTTAGCATTCATTGTCAAATGCTTTTACTCACCGCAGTGTGAATCAACAATGAATGCTTCAATCATAATGTGGGTAACCTTTTTATTGGTATTGTAATGTTATTGTGTTGTGAGAGACCAGATGGCTTAGTGGTTAAGGTCATCACCTCCCATGCACAAGCTACAAGGTTCAATCCTGACCTCCGACCAATGCCTGTCTGGAGTGTGCATGTTCTCCCTTTGTCTCCATGGGGATTCTCCCATGTCCAAAAAACATGCTGAGTGTTTCCATCTCAAACTCACCAATGAATGGAGCTGTGGGCAACAGCACAGACTCTACATGGTCCCCTATAGAGGGAAGGGTTGTACAGACCAACCGCTTTGGCCATCTACTGTGGTGCGCAATATCCTCAAGACAGGAGAACACAGATCACAGACTGCGTGCTGTGGCAGGGTTAGCCACTCAACAGTGAAAAATATGGCTCTAGGTGATTCGGTCATGTTGACTAATGTCACCAAAAATGTCATGAGTAGTTACCATTGATAAGTGGGTTGAGGACCCAGCCTACTCTGACCCATGCCAGGCCACCTAATGGCCAGTGTGTGCCTGCCATAAAGCCCAGCAGCCCTGAGTCAATAAGCTACTGGCTGGCCGGTGTCTATTTGCTCAGCCTGAGTTACTTGGGATAGCTCTGTTGAGTGAAAGCTGGACGTAAAACCAAACAACCTGACAAACGTGAACTGAGAATTGCTATGCTTAATGTAGGTTCACTAACAGGATGCAGTTTGGAAGGGGATGACATGATGATACGGAGGAGGCTGGACATTCTATGTATCCAGGAGACGAGATGGAAGGGCAGTGCAGCAAAGCTAGTTGGCTTGGAATCCAGAGTCTACTACTCAGGTGGAGGGGAACTATGGTGAGAGAGAGGCTTCAGAAGACAGTAAGGGATATCATCAGAATTAATGACAGACTCATAGCAGTCAGACTCCAGTGTATTGATAGAGCAGTATTCATAATCTCAGCCTATGCCCCATAGAGGGTTGTGATAGTGAGAAAAAGAGTGCATTCACCCAGCAGTTGCAGGACCTACTAGATAACGCAGGACAACATGAATTGATGCTGATAATGGGTGACTTGAATGCACATATCGGGACAGACAGAACAAGATATAAGGACTGCCTGAGTGGGGCAACAGGAATAAAGAAGGAGAAGCCATTCTAGACTTCTGTCTGGCAAATGGATTGATAGTAACCAACACATGGTTCAGAAAGAGCGACAGTCATAAGATCACATACAAGAGTAGTCAACATGCAACTCAGGTAGACTTCCTCCTAGTAAGGAAAATGCACTGGGGCAGAATGCATGATCACAAAGTCATCCCCAGTGAAACAGTTGGCCCACAGCATAAACCACTAGTTGCCAAAATCAAGTGGTCAGAGAAGGCTCTAAGGTCAACAGAGACCAGGCTGAAGACCTGGAAGTTGACTGGAGAGAAAGTACTCCAGTTCAAGGAATTACTCAGGGCTCTAGCACCCCAAGAAGAGGAGGAAATAGGTGGAGTTGAAGAAGAATGGCAGCCCCTAAAAACAGCATGTGTTAGGAATACAGAAAAGACATGTGGCTTAGCCAAGTATGGAAATAAGGTACATAAGGAAAGCTGGTGGTGGAATGCAGAAGGCCAGGAAGTCATCAACAGAAAAAAAGGAGTGCAGGAAAAAGTGAGAGACAGAAAAGACTGACCAGGCTAGGAAGGACTACTGGTTGGCTAACAAAGAAGCTAAGAAAGAAGTTGCAATAGCAAAGAATAGAGCATTGGTGGCACTATACCAACTTCTGGAAAGTGACTCAGTAAGAGGCACAAAGAAACTATATCAGGTTCCAAGGCAAAGACAGAAAGATAAAGAAGATAGTCAAACACCCTTCATAAGGGATGCCAGCAACAACCTGCTCACTAGCCCAGAGGATATCAAAGGCAGTTGGAAGGAGTATTTCCAGCAGCTTCTGAATGAAGAAAACCCTACAGAGGCTGTACTGCCCCGAGGAGCCCACCCTAGAAGAAGTAAGAACAGCACTAAGGAAGATGAAGTCAGAGAAAGTAGCAGGCTCAGATGAGGTCACAGCAGATATGATAAAGATGCTGGGTGAGATGGGGAGAAATGACTCCTGAGGGTACTAATAGCATAGCAGTATGGAGAGAAAGGCATATCCCAGATGACTGGAGAATAAGCATACTCATGCCAGTGTACAAAAACAAAGGGGACATCCACAACTGTAGGCAGTACAGAGGCATCAAACTCCTATCACATTGCATGAAAGTTCTGGAAAGGGTGTTTGATAAATGGATACGCAGAGTAGTAGAATGTAAGATGGGAGATGAGCAGTTTGGATTCAGATCAGGATGCAGCACAATTGACCTGATGTTTGCATTTAGACAGATACTTGAGAAGAAGCTAAAGATGAGAAGAGAGTCCAACTGCGCATTCCTAGACTTGGAGAAAGCATATGACATGGTCCCAAGAAAGCTGATCTGGGCAGTACTGTAGTGGTCTGAAGTCCCAGAAACTTTGGTAGAATTAGTGCAGGCTATGTACAAGGACCCAATGACTCAAGTATGAACAGTGTTTGATCTCAGAGAGGGGCTCCCAGTGGGAGTGGGTGTACATCAGGGTTCAGCTCTGAGCCTACTGCTGTTCATAATGGTGATGCACTACATTAGCAAACAGGTTGGAGGGGATGAATCAACAAAGCTGCTGTATGCAGATGATGTGGCAGTACAGGCAGACTCTGAGCTAGAACTTCAGCAAAGGACTGGAGAATGGAATGCAAATCTGAAGGCACATGGGATGAAACTAAGCACAACTAAGATGGTGGTAATGGCAACAAACTGGGGAAATCAGAAGAAACTGAGAATAGAGACAGAAGGGAAGATAGTGGAACAGGTAAATAGCTTCAAGTATCTGGGAGGAGTAGTCTGAATGAAGAGGTCAAAGCTAGATTCAGAGGGGCTGCAGCCAACTGGCATAGAGTATCAGGTGTAGTCTATGACAGAAGAAATCCAAAGAGTCTGAAAAGTAAGGTGTACAAGACAGTGGTGTGATCAGTACTACTTTATGGTACAGAAACTGGGCAGTAAAGGCAGAACAGTTGAAGAAGTTAGAGATGATGGAAATGAAGTGCCTGAGAAAGATAGTAGGATGCACACTGTGGGACAGATGAAGAAATGAGGACATAAGAGCAGAAACCAAAGTAGCTCCAATTGCAGAAAAGATCAAAGAGAACAGATTACAGTGGTTTGGGCACATGTGTAGAAAAGCAAAAGACAATCTGGTAAGGAAGATTTGGGACAGACAGGAGGAAGGTAGGAGGAAGCAAAAACATCCAGCAGAGAGGTGGATGGAATGTGTGAAAGAAGATCTGCAACATTCAGTCATGAGTGTTGAAGAAGGCAGGAGTGTGGCACTGAATCAAGAGAGCTGGTGACAGTTAACACAATACCCCGACCCCATGTAGAAAGGGGGGCTGATGATGATGATGAATGTTATTGTGTTTTATCTGTGTGATGGTTCCTACTCCAGGCCATTAATCAAGGACCCTCAATCCTCACCAACGACAGCTGTGAGGGACAGCCACTAGGAGCAAAAATGGATACTCACAGTATTTTCAGATGCAGCTCTCTGCACCAAGCACAGTTCCCTTAAGAGAACACAGGGAAGCACACTCCAGACCTGGGGATTGACTCTTTCTTTCTCCAGGCCCCAAACAAGACTCCACACACACACACACACACACACACACACACACACCTGGGAAAGGCTGGTACAGATTTACCAGCTGTGCCCCCTCTACCCAAACTAAGGTAATTACGCTGCCACCAGTCAGCTACTCTAAGGATGTTACAGGGGTACCCAATTATACTGAGTAAAAGTAATACTAATATAAATGGTAGAGTCTGACCAATGCAGCAAAGTTTCAGGAGTGGCCACAGTGTCACTAAAATAAACGTTAGTACTCTTAAGATGTTAAAAGTATTCTCTAAAAGACCAGCCACAATGAAAGGTATAGAAATATGTAATAATAAATAATAAAATAAAAAACATGAGAATACTGAATATCTAGTTACAGTACACACCAGAGTTTCAATCACAAGAGATATATAAAAATAACACAGTTGAATAGATTTACACAGATGCAGAAAAACAATATTTAACTAGTCTCACTATATTTTCCTCACTGACTAAAGAAGTACTGTTCCCTGTTTACTTACTAAAGCAAGGCAAGGTGAAGTGTGTTGAGTTGCTTACTACAGCAATGTAAGATGAGGTGTTGAGATGCTTACTACAACAATGCAAGATGAGGTGTGTGGTTGGCTGAGATATTGGTGAGAGATCTTTCCTATTAGGTTCCAAAGAACAAAGTGTCACCATGAGAGTTCCATCATATCTCTCACTAATATCTAAAGAATCATTTTAGTGCTGGTTGTGGAATGACATCACATCTGGTCACCTGACTCTGGTACAATACACACCCAGAACTTTGCTAAGATCTGTTGCAGCATATGAAAGCTATAAAACAATTTGAAAAGCTTCCACCCTTCCAGAGTAGCAATTAGTTCACCCCTAAGGACAGTACAGTAAGATTCCTAGTCTTTATTTTCCAAGACATTTTTATCTCTGGCTGCAATCATACCTGTAAGATAAAATCTTTATGGCCTAAACCAATTCATTTAATTTTCAACCAGTTTTTTGAAAACTAGTTGGAATGAGATTAACCTCTTCCCTTCCAGAATTCTCTGTTAAAACATATACATTTAATAGTTATAATAATACTGTTTGACATACATGTATATCTCTTTTCTGTCCAGCAGTACCCACTGTTGATGATTTTTTAACATAAGCAACTTTACAAATACATTTTAACACAAGCATCTGTACAAATCAGTGTGATAGTCAAATGTAATAAAATTCTTTATAAAACTCCAGCTAGCTATCCCTTCATATCTTACATATGCACTGTCCTACTCTCCATGGCACAGATGGCAGTACCTCATATCATCACATCCTGTTCAGTTTGTGACCATTTATTAGGCATTTGTTTTTTTGTAAAGTAACTAATTAACCAAATTCTTTTTGACCTGCATGGGAATTTGGTTTGGAAAGTGAAAGTCTTTCCTCATCCAGAAATTATATCTGCTGTTTGCAAGTTTCTTGCTTTCTGCAGAGCTGACTGGACTGTATTGTGATCATATTGCCTTTGGCTAAACTTCACTGCAAACACTATTGCTTCTTAATCAAAATCTTGTTCTAATATGAAGTTTCTTTTTAATCCTAGCAGTTCACCATACATCATGGTTTTATTAGTGCTTCTGGATAAAATGCATGCTCCTCCTGTCATCTTTATATGGTTACTGACAGAAACTATTTCCAGTTTACCTCTTACATCCAGTTCCAATACCGAAATTGTATTAGTCAGATCCATGCTTTCTAAATTTCCTGTGTTGACTGGTTTCCTTTCCACGTAAACAGGAAATTACCTTTAAAGCAAAAATACTAGACCATACAACAAATCATGTCACTGATGTGCATGAATTTTTATTTTAAGTTTTAAACACTCACTTAATAATGTCAGATCTAAAATATGAATATCAAGGCCAAGATTTCTGAATTCAGAAATAAGCTATATTTCTGCCTTACTCAGTTCAAACATTTGTTCTAGTACTGTGTACTATGTATTCTTTGGTGGTTTAGTATTTCCAGTATTTAATACAGCTCCTATATCTACATTTAAGTTTCTAAAGTCTGTAACAGACTCCATGTACCCCATAACATTGTTAATTGTTCTAGTACTCTTAAATGCATTATATATTCAGTGTTAGATGACAGAAGGCTTTCTGAAACAATGTCTCCAGTATTTCCAATAACATTACATTTATAGGTTCCATGTCAGTATTTTCATAGGTTCATAGGTAGGTACTAGGCTATTGGCCCTAGGGCCTATATAAACCTAGCCAAAATGGTACCCTGGCTTTCGCCACCCAAGAAAATTATCTTCCCGTGCCCCTGTTGAGCAGAGCCACAGAGGTGATCCCCGGGGTGAATTTCCTATCTCCCATCCAATCATCAAGATTTTTCTTGAAGAGTGATAATGAGGAGCTTTGCTTGATATAGATAGGTAGTTTGTTCCAGAGCATGCTAAGTCTCCGGGACAGGAATCTATCCCTCCAGCATGTTCTGTTTATTGTGGTGACAAGGTTTAGGTCCGTAGAGTGTGTAACTCAGAGGCATTGGGATTTCTTTAAGTGGAGCATGTCCAACAGCTCTGGGTTTGACATAGCTTTGTATGTTGTTAGGCAGAGATCACCTCTGAGTAGGCGATATGCGACGGAGTAAAGCTGGAGTTTTTTTAGATGGTCTGTGTAGGGCATCTGTTTGAGGCCGGTAATCCTCTTTCTGAGGTATTTCTGTGGCCTTTCCAGTTGTTGTAGATGTCTTGTGAGATACATATCAAAAGGGGCGTTGTACTCTATAATGGGTCTAATGAGTGATGTGTAGAGAGGAACAATGACCTCTTTTTTTCTGGATGAGAAACCTTTTGTGATGAGCTGTGCCACATAGAAGGATTTCCTGACTACTGTGGTGATGTGATTATCAAAGGAGAGACTACTGTCCACCTGTGTCCCAAGGTCTCTTATCACACTTTTGGTATTAAGTAGACTACCACCTATGTGGTAGCTCATGGGTACAGAGTTTTTACCCAAGGAGATGACAATGCACTTTTTGGTACTGAGGTTGAGGCCATGGCTTTGATACCAGGCATCTGTCTCAGTGAGGCCCTTTTGGAGGATGTCCACATCGTTAAGAGTTTTGATTATAGCTCCTAGTTTGCAGTCATCTGTGAACTTTGTTAGCCAAAGACCTTCTGTGTTAGCCTGTACTTCAGAAAAATAGATACCAAACAGGAGAGGACCCAGGACTGAACCCTGTGGTACTCCACTTGTCACTGGTCTGAAGTCGGATTTAGAGTCTGCTACTTTCACTGTGTGGGTTCTGTCAGTGAGCCAGTTGGCAACCCATCTTGTGACATAGGGATTTGTGCCTAGTTTAGTAAGTTTATCTATAATTCCAGAGTGGGGGATAGTGTCAAAAGCCTTGGTGAGATCTAGATAGGCTGTGTAAACCACTTTACCCTCGTTTACCACTTTGGTGACTGCTTCAAAGAAGTCTATAAGGTTTAGGAGACATGATCTGCCTTTTACAAACCCGACCTAGGTGGGGTCCAGACTTTCGAGATTACCAGTGTCTTTGTTTATAAGTGCCATGATGATACATTCCATGGCCTTGGAGACCAGGCTCGTTGGGCTAATGGGGTGGTAGTTCCCGGGGTCCGTTGTGGCTCCCCCTTTGTGGAGTGGGATAACCATCGCTGTGTGCCATTCAGTGGGCATAAAGCCTGAGGTGAGGCTATGATTGAACATGGTGCTTAGGTGGGGTGCCAGTTCATTCTGTAGTTCATGTAGAACGCAGCCTGGGATATTGTCAGGTCCCATGGATACTGTGTTCTTGGCTTTGGAGAGTGTGGTTTTACCTGTGCAAACGTGATTACAGGAACTTTGCATTCTTCTGGTATAGAGATGGGTCCTTTAGGGGGTGAGAAAGGGGTAGAGTTAGCACTGAACCTATCTGCCAAGATATTGGCAATATCAGTTGGTTCTGTATATTTAATGCCATTGTGCTGTAACTCAGAGCAGATCTGAGTGTTGCCATTGAGATTCTTGACATAGCTATAGAATGCTTTGTGGTTGTCTTTAGAATCAGTAAATCAGTATTTTGTAAATCTTTTAACCAAATGTATTTTTAAATTAAAGATTTCCACTTTAAATTTATACAAAATCATATAGATCTATAAGTACTATATACAACTTCAGAAGATATGTCAGTACAAAGCTGAAACTATAGCAAAATACCTTAATTTCTTTTAGTGAAACTGAGACTAAGTATTAATATGTTAATATGTTCATTTTTTGTATTTTGTTTTTGTTTATCTTCTTTTGATGTTCATCATAGATCACTGTTGCAGTAGCACATATCCTATACAGGATAGCAAACATCCAGCCAGTCTACTAAAGCTCTGTGCACCTTCCTTGGGCACTGTGTATATGTTTAACAGGAAAGCATGCTAGTATAAGAAGGACATATGGATGCCAAAATTCAAAACCTTTCTTGCCATCAGTACACTTAGTCAGCCTTTCAGCTGCTTAGGGTTTTCTATATCAGAAGTTGGCTTGGGACTAAAAATTTTGGCAGAAAAGTACCTCACTGAGGACCTTAGCTTTTTTTTTTTTTTTTTTTTTTTTTTGTGATTTGTACCATATGTCAGTCAGAAAAGAGAGACATGTTTGTGGAAGGCAGCTACCTTATAAGGGCATCCACACTACCCACCTTTTTTGTTTAAGGAACAGTAATAAATTCCAGTCCTCTGACATCTACTTATTTTTTACTCCTAAAAACCATTTAAAGTAAGTTAAATTCCTTAAGGCTTTTTCCTTGAAATTCATCATCTGAGGGTTTGGGAATATGTGACCGTGGCTTCTGATTCCTGTTCTATGGATCCCCTCAGATAAAGAAAAGGAGAAAAAATTCAATAGAGACTTCTGAAGAGACTCGTTATTGTGCCTCTTTACAGCCTGGGATGGACCATTCCACTGTGTCAGTTTCAGAGCCTTCAGACCAGCAGTCAAATTTACCAGTTCCACTGGCTCTGTGGGTAGACACAAATGTTCTCAAACAGTGCCCTTCCTGTCAGACTGGACTAAAGTTGGCACTAAATTTGTTTACAAGGATGTTTGCAATATCTGTTGGGTGATATGAGGAGATGTGATTATGAATAGGTTCAGAGCAATGGAGGGTATTTTTTTCAGGTGTTCTAATATAGCTAAAGAATGATTTCTAATAACCTATGGCTTCAGAGGACAGCCTAAGTTCATGGGCTCCTTAGAGGACTTAATCAGGTTCTCTTTTTTTTTGTAATGCCTTTGATATTATCCTTGAGTAAAAGGGTTTTGGATCTACTAAATAATTTAAAGATTTTTTTTCTTTTGTTATATAGTTTAGTTATGGTGGTGGAACACCAGGGTGGTTTGTTTTGTACTAAATGGGTGTGAATTTCATTAGTGAATCTTGCAACTGTGTTAAGTTTAGGACAGGGGAAGACATAAGTTAATTATGATATTTTGTCACAGGATAGTCTGAGGTATAAGCAAAACCACAAAGGTATAAGTTTGCAGTCCTTAAATTCAGTGGAATTTGCTGCAGAAACTTTTGGGAGTTTAAATGAGATGGCCACAATTTTATGGTCAGACTTCATTGGGGAATGAGATATCAGAGGATTAGTGCAAAAGGCAGCCATATTTGTAAGAATCAGGTCAAGAATGTTCATCTTCTAGCAGGTTTATTTATCAGCTGCTCAAGGGAAATTTTGCTTATTAAGTCTAGGAATGTTTTTAGGCATACCCTACATTGTAGCTGTAGATGTCTCATTTTACTGAAGGATAGTTAAAGTCACTCGAAATAAGGGAGAATATTTACAACACTGTGGAACCTTACATGGTCATCTGGAGACAAACAAGGTGTTATATATCAAGCTATCAGTTGATAATTAAATCTATTTAGAGTGATCTTTAATTCAATAAATTTTGTCTGTGAGTTCCTAGGGATCTGACTAGAGGTAATATATTAATTAACAAATATGGTAGACTCCATCACAGTTGACATTGGGTCTGAGGGCATATACAACACAAAACACTGGTATTGAGGCAGTGTTCTCTTTACATAAAAAACAAGTTTCAGTAACTATGCAGACATGGATTTTTCTAAATGCGGGATGTATCAAGATCAGGCAATTTATTGTTCATACTTCTAGCATTGAGAAGCTCCACCTTAATCTTACCTGATTTTTAGGACTGATACGTTAGTTATATTGGAATGTCCGCCAACAGTGCTTTGGCTAAAAAAGGCACTGGGCTACAGCACAGGTTTAGCCAGGATGCAGAAGCCTTGAAACAAGAGGTGCAGGCCATCCTTACCAAAGCAGTTTGACTGTTGAAGATCTCATCCTTTGATGACACATACTGGATCCCCCTTGAATAGCACCAATTTTCTTTTCTTTGTATCTACACATCATTCAAGTTGAAGGAAGGCTTTCACTCAGAGCAAGTGTCATACCTGCATTTGTAACATGCATGGAAAGTTCTGACATGTCTCTTTACGTATCTCTCAGGGTTTTATGTCTCAAGGCATTCACTCCCACATGTACTTCTACCATGCCATAATTGTATTTTCAGGAGTTACGGTTCTTACGGCACTCATAATGTCAAAAGGTCTTAATGCCTGAAAGACAACTTACTATAACACTCTTCTTGTCCAGCCAAGTAAATGTGCCTGACAACAGAGTCACCTATTACTAAAACATGTGGATTACTGCTATAGTTCAAAGTGATACATTTGGCGTGTTTTTCCTCAGTGTGAGTCTTTATGGGAGCTATGCAAGAGGTGGGTGAATGGCCTGATTTTGGCTGAAAGTTGATCCTGTTATTTCTAGGATTCTTTGAGAGTGATTGTCTTACACCCTCAGCATTAGCATTAGAAATGATTAGAAAAGGAACATGGCAGACACTTATGAAGTTCACAGGGAAAGTATTTAAGTGAAAGGGAAGCCTCCAGATTAAGAAGGCACTTACACCTCTCACAGATAGAATTATTAGTGGTGAACATATTATATGTGAGCATTAGATAGTCTGTATACTGTCTTAGGAGACCTAATGCTGAAAGACTGTCAAGAGAGGTAAAACTAGCAGGCTGACCTTCTATCTTGTCCAGTGCTTAAGTGCTTAGATGAGTAGAGTAAATGCAAGCTCTAACTAGGTAGGATGATGTGAAAGACAGTGCATATCACATTTTTGCAAATAAAAGCTCCTCTAGTGCATACTAGAATGAAGAGATAGCATGAGACTGGGAGAAGCTATCAAAGACAAATTTATAGTAAGGGTGGGTAACTCAAGAGCCACCAAGTTTAAAAGAGCAACACAGACTGGCTTGGTGGACAGTCTGTATTCTAGTTCTATTGCAAGGACATCAGCAGGTATACACTACATGCACTAAAGTGTATACATATCAGCTAAGCAGGGCAGCAGTGGCAGTGAAAAAAACTAAATCAATGGCAATTCAATTGCTCATCAAACTCCCTTCTCACTACTGAATGATATTTGGTAAAGGATGATGCCTCCTCACCTCTTTGCACTGCCTGAGCTGCAACTGATTTATTGCTACCAGAGTGGAACTTAACTTCATGCATGCCCATTCACTAATGTACCTGCATTTAGAAGCAAATTAAGACCCTCTGTGATGCTGATTAGGTTTTGTAACAGCTTATTGTTTAGCTAGCTACACAATCATTAAAAGGATTGCTGGAAGTTGAGGAATTAACCCTTTTGCATGGCCCAGTAATCAGCTGAGGCAAGGGAAGGGTGGCAATATAATACCAATGTTATGGTTCACATAATCAGCTATGGAAGTGGGGTTGGGTGCCATCAGTTATAGCCATGCTTGAAGGTTTTTGATTGGTTGTGAATGAGCTGATACCTTATTAGTGATAGTTTAAAACTGTATTTGAATGAAAGCTGTCTACCAATAGCAAATAAAGTTACAGTATTCTGGCCACAATAATTTATTGTTGAAATTATAGTGTGTGCAGACACTTAGTGTACAGGTCAGAATTAGAAACTGCAAACAAGATAGGCAAAGCAATTTTCTGCCTTTTTTATTAGATACCTTCATTTCTTCATAGGCAACTCAATGGAGCATCAAAACTACATTAAAGCAATCACTTTATTTTTCTACTGCTATGAAGAGCTTGAGATTGTGTGGGTTTGCATTTAATTTAATCCAAGATCAGAATTTTGGTAGAGATGAACAGTTCGCAAACTGATTTCACAACTAAGAACTACTCAAATGCAGTCCTTTATTCTGTCTTACATCCTTGCCTATTTCCTCGTAAAATGTATTGATTTTCTGATAAATCGCTGACAATTACAACTGGTCAGTAATGCCAGACATTAGAGTTTCATATTTCATTTTGCTCAGAAAATGCATATGTTAACGGCAAGCCTGTTGTTCTTTTCACATTTTAAGTGAATTAAAATAATATTTATAATTTGTCAGGTAATTCGGGTATCTTCAATCCATTATTTCTGTTTTTGTTTCCAATTTTTTGAGCAAAGAAGTTGAGAGGTATGCTTGTAAGCAGATTTTTCATTTAAACAGAGACAAACATGAACCAGGTTGTGTGTTTTGTAATTTCCTTTTTGATATCTTTAGCATTCTGAAGACTCAAACATGTTGCATTAAAATACATTACTTTCACCATGTGAGCTGCTACTTGATTTTTAGCTAAGCAAGAAAATGATGCTATTAGTGGAACATAGCAGATCCCCTTTGCTGCTGTTTGTTTTTGCTCTGTTCTGAATGCACCTATAGCCCACAGCACAGCAATGTATTTTTTTCAACATCCTTCCTTTCAGCTGCTTCATTAAGAATCTAAAGCTTTCTGAGTTTGATTATCATAGTTGCCATTTGTGTATTCTGTGGCTCTGAGCAAATCACTTAACTGTGTGATATGAAACCTGAAACGGGAAACCGGTGCCTAGTGGGCATAGCTACGTTGTAGGTATGTGCGTGTGTGTATGCTTGTGGGTATATGCTTGCTTGTGTGTGTGTGTGTGTGTGTGTGTGTGTGTGTGTGTGTGTGTGTGTGTGTGTGTGTGTGTGTGTGTGTGTGTGTGTGTGTGTGTGTGTGTGCGTGTCATACCTCTCAACCTCTTAGAGCAAGAAATCTGGACAAAGCCTAAAATAATAATAGGAGGATAAAGGCTTAAAATAGGAGCAGATTTTAAAGACTGATTTTGTAAACTTAGTTGCTTGAATAACAGGTTTTGTGTTAACTTGCATTTTCTGAATGACATGGTCTAAAACTCATATATCTAGTGATTTCAATCCTCAGTGACTTGCTAGGAAACAACAACATTTATGAAGAACAGACCAAAAATTTGAGGCAAAAATCTGGACATTCTGCAAAAATCTAGACAGTTGAGAAATATGGTGTGTATGGTGGATACTGGGATGATATGTGAGAGGTCAATCTGCTTGTATTTGGTTAACAGCTTAATGTGACAGTACATATGTGTGTGTTTGATACCTGCAGCCTGATGTGATCTGTGACTGTTATGGATGATCCTGGATGCAGTGTGATAACATCTGTTTGTATGTCTCTCTGTATTCATTTCTGTGTGTGTATGCTACCTCACCATTGCTAAGAGATGAGGGCCAGCCTCAGACATAGTCAAACTTGGTGGCTGCCTGAAGTGCCATTCAATCAGGCAAGTTTTGTTTTTTACTAAGTAAAAAAAATGAAGAAGAAAAAGCTATGTCATGATTGTGGAACCCTATAATGAAAGCCTAGCACTTTTACAGGCTGTGTGCTTGATTCTGTGCACCATAAACTACACAAAACATCACCAAACCTGAAACCTCCAGGATTCTTTATCTAGACTGAGGTAGGAGATACCAAGCAGAAAGCCCAGAAACTATTGCAAATTTTGGGTAATAGCTGTGGTAATACTGTATTGCTAAGAGGATAAACTTTTTTGCAGAAGTCGACTATGGCTATCTAGAAAGAGTCTTCAATCTAGGAGCAATAGGTCAGAATACATTACAATGATCATTTTATTTTCCACTTTACTCACTATCATCAGATGTGTATACAGGTAGCTGTCTTTTAGGGGTAATTGTAAAGAGGCATGCTGTGTATATACCTCTGACAACTTCTTGTTGTTGTTGTTGTAACTTTCGGCTTTTCCCAGTTAGGGGTCACCACAGCGGAACTCTGGTCCTCTAATGATTGGCAGTAGATTTTTAAGTACCGAGTTGCCAGCCCTGACGCACAGCCTTTAATGAAGGTATGCCCATTCATGCATGTCTCCACACAGAAGACCCTTTAGCTGAGAATCGAACAGGACACCGTCTTACTGTGAGGCGACAATACTACTGCAGCACCACCTCTGACAACAAAAAGCTGAAATATGTTATTGTAGCCATTTCATCTTTCACTGTTGTAGCACTGTAACATCAAAGAGGTACACAGAAGGTGTCTAACCTATGGGGGTAGATTTGGGGAGGCATGGGTGAGGAGGCATGTTGTGCATATGTATGACAATAGCAACAAGAGATGCATGACTGTGGCATTTTGATCTGTCACATTCATCCCAGTTTAAGACTAGATGGGTATACAGGGTAGACAAAAGACCAGTGTCAGTCAGGTATTACCCTGTACATAAATAGAGCTCCGTGGCCAGTCAGTATTTCTTTGGGAATCCTGAACCTGGAGAAAAGAAGCCCTAATTCTCTGCCTATTGACTTAGCAATGGCTTTTCTCAGAGGTGCTATTTTAGGAACCCTACTGGTATGGTCAGTACTTAGTAGAATGTATTGAGAGTCATAATTAGATTTCACCAACTTCCTACAAGATCCATAGCTATCCACTCAAATGGGATTTCTGTAATAGACATAGTTATCAATGGCTTCTGAACCTAGGATGTGGTGCCATCTTCTGGCTTTCGGGGCAAACTGCAGAGAAAATTTGAATGTCTTTCATTGCATAATGCCAATAAACCTTGCTAAAATTGTAGCTTTGTTTCTGTTAATCCTTAAGTGTACTCCCAAAATATGACTTTCTGCCAGTTTCATCACACATGTTCTAAATGGTTTGGGAATTATCATTTGGTGCAGTATTTCTTTTTTTTTTTTGTCTTTGTTTACCCTGAAAATGTATTAAGTTAACTAAATTTAAACAAACAATAAAAACCCACCTTGCCACTAAATGGCTTTACTCTTGCTCTGCCCCAGTCTAAAAATCCTACAAACTATTATTTCTTAATAACACTTTCACCTGTTTTTTTAAACTGTGGATTTTTTGTGTATTAACTATAATCCAACATTATTTCACACCTCCTTTATGCTACTTATTTTTTTATCTCAGTTATACCTTTATTTGTACACATTTTGTGGGTATTTAAACTATGAAAAATTCTACTCTACATACAGTTGATGTTAAGTTGTCTATCTCGCCTTCATTCTTGCTGGATGGGTTCGGAGCCGACCTCGGCTCCGACTCGGCCACTCTAAAGCTCGAGAGTTGGTTCCACCGGCTCGAGGCTCCCCTTATATCCCACAATGCTAGGCGAGAGTTACCTCAGATCTCGTTTGCCGCTACAGCTTCGAGGTTGGTTGTTCTACCGGTTCCTGGTGAGTTTAAGCTTTTTCTATTAAAAGTTACTCTTTTTACCCCCTTTTTTAGTTTAATTATTCTCAAATTAGTGTAGTTCATTGAACTTTATCCCCGACCTAATTTTTCCCGTTTTTGTTTAAAACAACTTTTAGTTCTTCCCTTGGGCCTTAGGCCTTCCCTTCCCTAGGGAGTGTTTGTGTAGTTTAACTACTGTTTATTGTACTTTATTTTTTAGTATTTTTACTAAAGTTGTTATTCTGACAGGGTATAACTGGTGTGTTTGAGTGTGTGTTTGTGTTCACCAGTTAGGCTATGTCAAAGAAGCAAAGGTCTCGGGATTCAAGAAGTGTGATGCGTGCTGTCAGAAAATGTCTCTGACAGACGCTCACACTTCTTGTGTCTATTGTCTGGGGCCTTTGCACCTGCAGGACTCCTGTGCTGTTTGCCATGGCTTCAGCCCCAGGGTCCTGCAGGAAAGAAAAAACAAGCTTATTCTGAGAGGCTTGTTGAAGCCTGAGGATTCCCTATCTGTCTCAACAGGAAGCCCTCCAAGGCATCGAGGTCTTCGGCTCCGGCTTCTGAGCCGAGACCTCAGGTTGTTCAACCTTTGCCTTTATCGGCTCCGGCTGGAGCCGATAAGACTCAGTCCACAGTTTCTGTGGCTTCCTTGGCTCGGCCGGAGCCGAGGTTATCGAGTACCGTGTCGGCTCCGACAAGATCTTCGGAGCCGACAACCAGAAAGAGGTCTAGGTCACCTTCTCTTGGCTCCGTTCATTCGGCTCCAGGATCTCCCCTGCTGTCTGAACGGAGCCAAAGGTCTCATTCCTCTAGGTCATCGAGGCTGTCCGATCATGACCTTCAGAGGGTGGTGAGTCGACTACTCAAGTCCGAGGCACTAGCCCAGATGCTTCAGAGCCCGACTCATCAGTCGGTGCCTGCCCCGGTCCATCAACTCTTTCCTCCTTCGACTCTCTTGTGTTCGGAGCCGGGTCATGTCGGAACCGAGACTGTGGTCACCTCGGAGCCGAGACAATTGTCTTCGGCTCCGTCGGCTCCGTTTTCTTCCATGGAGGAATCTCGGCGCCGGACTTCCCTCGTCGGCTCCGAGGGGGGTGAGTGGCATCGGACCCTTGTCCGACCCCCCTCTCCCTCTCGGTGCTTCGGCGCTGGTGAGTTCGGCTCCGACATCGGCCTCGGAGCCATCACTGTCGGTGCCGAGGGGGGTCCTTAGCTCCTCGGAGCGGGGACCTCTGGTTCTACCTGACAGGGGTGCTTTCGAGGTCATGCGGAGTGTGTTAGAGCCTGGCTCTACTCCACAGTCGGCTCCGTCAGCCCCTCCCTCTATGCTGCCTCAGGGTAAATCGACTCACTCCCTCATCCCGGACCGCAGAGAGCCAACTCCTCAGGAGCTCCCTTTGGGGATTTCATCCTCTTCCGAGGCCTCTCCTGATTTGGCAGAAGAGCCCCCTCGGAAGAGGAAGTGCAAGAGGAAGCACATTGACTCACCTGAGTCTATCACGTCGGACACAGATCTGGATGATTCTGAGGGTTCCCCCCGTTCCCCTTCTGAAGATGTCTCATTTGCAGACATTCTGGAGATCCTTAAACAGAGGGGAAATTGGCCAGCCCTCAACTCTTCGGAGGACGAATCTGTGTATCTTGAGGCGTTTGGCTCTCGTCCTTCCACCTCCTGGGTGTCCCCCTTCGACCCCCTCATGCAGGTGGTTGCTAGAAAGGCATGGACGGCTCCTGATTCAGTGGACCCCACTCCCAGGAGACCCTCCAAATTCATCACAGCTCCATCAGACAAGGAATTTTTATCAAAAGGAGTCTCTGTGGATGCTATGGTGGTAGCTGCCGCCACAAAGAAGGAACTGGCTGATCCTTCAGTGCCTGTCCATCCACCTAACAAGGAATCTAGGTCCATGGATAGGTGCGGAAGCGGATGTTCTCCTCAGCGACATTTACTATGCGTTCGCTGAATTACCTGTGCCATTTCACTCGTCTTCAAAGGGACTTGATCAAAGAAGCGAGTGAAATGCTGAAGGACCCTACAGCTGCGAGTTTCCAAGAGAAAATGAACACGCAGCTGGCTATCCTTAATTCTATTTCCAACTCCTCCATGCGCCTCCTCTCTTATGCGGCCGATGGAGCGAGCAGAGCCGCAGGAACAGGGGTAGCCTTATGTAGGCACGCCTGGATGCGGCTATGCAATTTATGGAACCTTTCAAGACGTCTTTCACGAACTCCCCTTTTGATGGATCATCTCTTTTTGGTCCACAAGTGAAAGAAACCCTGACTAGGTGCGAGACTGATGGCAAGACCCTTTCTGCCGCCGGAGGCCCGTTTTTTACTCCTTCTAGGCCCTACCCCAAAGGCCAGAAGGGGGAAAGATGTGGTTCCGTAAACAATCCCAAGGGACTTCGCCTGACGACAGAGTCGGTTCCCGCCAGAGGCAGAGGGGAACAACAATGGTAGACGCCGCCCTAGAGGCAGAGGGGTCCGCAGAACCAGGGCAATCGAGAAACGTCCTCCGATAAGCCCTTTCAGCATCCCTGAGGTGTTGCCCGACTGCCCATCTTCGGAGGCAGTCGGGGAAGATTGTCACTGTACCCAGAAGCCTGGCTATCCTTGACACAAGACAAATGGGTACAGTCCATCATTTCGAAGGTTATTCTATTCCCTTTCTTCGCTTTTCCAAATCAGTCAAAAATCCCTTCCAGATGTCCCACCGCTCAAAGGGATACAGCAGCTTTGGAAATTTCAAAACTGCTTGCAAAAAGAGCTATTCAGCCAGTGCCAGCAGACCAACTAGGATCCGGAATCTACTCAAGGTTCTTTTTAGTTCCAAAGAAAACAGGGGACTGGAGACCAATTTTGGATCTCAGTATCTTGAACAGATCGGTCAAGAAAACAAGATTTCGGATGGTCACGCTGCAATCCATTCTTCCCCTATTGGGAAAAGGAAACTGGATGTGCTCTATAGACCTTCAGGACGCATACTATCACATAAAAATGAACAGACGCTCCAGAAGATTCCTCCGCTTCAGGCTGGGAACCAGTCATTTTCAATTCAGGGCCCTGCCCTTTGGTCTCACCACTGCCCCCCGGGTGTTTACCAAATGCATGGCAGTGGTAGCTTCTCACCTGAGACGACAAGGATTCCAGGTGTTTCCATATTTGGACGACTGGCTCCTCACAGCTCCCACCAAGCATCTCCTTCTGATGGCCAGAGGTTACACTTTTCGCGTCTGTCAAAAACTGGGTATCTCAGTAAATTGCGAAAAGTCTGTTTTGTCGCCTTGTCGTACTATTACCTACATAGGCGCAAATTTAGATACTGTAAACATGTCTGCAACGCTAACGAACCAAAGGATATCAGACATTCAAAAATTGGTATCACTACTTCTCAACAACAACAGAGCCAAAGCCAGGTTTGTTCTAAAGGTGTTGGGAATCATGGCAGCGGCCATACCCCTCCTTCCATTGGCCAGATACCACATGCGGATCCTTCAGTGGATGCTCTTTTCTCAATGGTCATACCAGGAACTTCCAATGTCTCACACCATTATGATCACGCAAGCGTGCAAAAAGCACCTCATGTGGTGGATGTCTTCCCCCCAGCTCCTGTTGGGGAGACCATTTGTTCCACCTCCTCCGGTTGCTACTCTGACAACGGATGCCTCCCTGATCGGGTGGGGGGGGCATTATCAGGGCAGGACAGTCCAGGGCACATGGCAACCAAACGAATGCCACTTGCACATAAATGTTCTGGAGATGAGAGCAGTGCTTTTAGCGTTGCAAGCCCTTCAACACTCTCTTCCCTTGGGAACGATTGCAATCCAGACAGACAATATGTCTGTAGTGTGGTACATCAACAAACAAGGCGGAACCAGATCATACCCCTGTGTCGAGAAGCACTCAGACTGTGGCAATGGGCGATTTCTTCTCAGCATTTTCTGATAGCAACGCACATCCCGGAAGTTCAATCACATTGCGGACAAGTTGAGCAGAGCTATTCTCATGCCTCACGAGTGGTCTCTGAAAGACTCTGTAGTGAGAGAGATTTTTCTCAAGTGGGGTCAGCCTTGCTGCGATCTTTTGCTACTCCCCAAAACAGCAAGTGCAGAGAATACTTCACTCTATTCCCTTTACCAGGCCAACCCAGCAGGGCCGCGGTAGTCCAAGTTTGGCGCCGGGGACTTCTGTATGCATTTCCTCCTTTCCCACTGATCTTTCAAGTAATACAGAAAGCTATCGCTCAGAAGGCCTCATTGATCCTCATTGCTCCTTACTGGCCTCGACAAGTGTGGTTCCCCTTTCTGCATCGATTTCTTTTGAGCGACCGTGGAATCTGGACCTAGTTCCAGATCTTTTGATCCATCAGTCGGGTCAGTTTCATCGCTCCCTCCCCTCTCTGAACCTCACTGCTTGGTTCCTCCACTTCCAACCGTAGCCAGGCTTCCTCAATTATCTCACTCTGTTAGAGATATTTTGATAGCTTCCCATAAATCTTCCACTCGAAAGATTTATTTGAGTAAGTGGAAACGCTTTTCATATTGGGCACAAGGAAAGGACATAGATCCTTTCACCGCTTCCATCCAACTAGTCCTTGATTTTCTTGCTGAACTCTTCCATGCAGGTTCATCTCCATCTACTCTTAAGGTTCAATTGGCAGCTATTTCTAATTTCCATGTGGGTATTTCTGAATCCGCCCTAATGTCCCACAAACTCTGCAAAGCCTTTTTGAAAGGAGTTTTTCTTCTCAGACCTCCTGTAAGAAATCCTCCTTCTCCTTGGGACCTAAATTTAGTTCTTGCTTCTTTGATTCTTTCCCCTTTCGAACCTGCAGCTTCATGTTCCTTAAAGTTATTATCATGGAAAACTCTCTTTCTGGTGGCTATCACATCAGCTAGAAGAATTTCAGAACTTCAAGCACTCAGTTGTCGTTCTCCTTGCCTTGTGTTCCATAAGGACAGAGTTTCCTTACAAACTAACCCGTCCTTTTTGCCTAAGGTGGTTTCAACATCAAATCTAAACCAATGCATTGACCTCCCTGTCTTTTTCCCGGAGTATTCAAATAGGTCTGAACAAAAATTACACTGTCTGGATGTTCATCGTCAATTAAGGTACTACTTGGACAGGACGAAACAATTCAGAAAATCTGATCAGCTGTTTGTCTCCTATGCGGAAAGCAGAAAGGGACTTCCAGTTTCAAAGGTATCTTTATCCAGATGGCTAACATCTCTGATTACCCTTGTTTATGACATTAGACACCAAAAACTGCCTAATAAGCCTAAAGCCCATTCCACCAGAGCTTTGGCTACTTCTCTAGCCTTCCAAGACAGACTGCCTATTGACACCATTTGTGCAGCGGCTACTTGGGCTACTCCTCACACTTTTATTTCCCATTATAAGTTGGATTTAGCTTCTAGGCATAGAGCTAATTTTGGTTCCACTGTTCTCAGGAGTCTGTTCCGTTAGGCCACCGGGACAAGGTGCTAGGGACGTGGTCCCATCCAGCAAGAATGAAGGCGAGATAGACAACTTAACATATAGAAGTTATGTTCTTACCATAACGTTCCATGTTAGTTGTCTTCTTCTCGCCTTCTTCTTCCCCACCCTCCTTCCCCTGGCCTGGACAGACCTAGAGGAGTTGTGATCGTGACCTCTCTTTCTACCACCTCTTTCTTAGCTATATGCTATTATGCATATTTCTTGTTTCAGGATGTAGGTCACCCTTCTTCTTCCTGTTGTTAGAGGTGGATTCTGTTTTTTACAGTTATACTGTTTCTGTTATAAGCTGGGGTTAGCTTACAAACGAGATCTGAGGTAACTCTCGCCTAACATTGTGGGATATAAGGGGAGCCTCGAGCCGGTGGAACCAACTCTCGAGCTTTAGAGTGGCCGAGTCGGAGCCGAGGTCGGCTCCGAACCCATCCAGCAAGAAGAAGGCGAGAAGAAGACAACTAACATGGAACGTTATGGTAAGAACATAACTTCTATTTTTTTTATTTGTAATCTTCCTTCTCTTTTATCTTTACTTTAAGAGATCCTTTCTTTGTCCTATGTGGAGCTTTTCTCCCTGGGCCTCTGCTGAAAATGGACATTTCGTCCAGTCAGACTTTCCCAATAATCAAATGTAAAAATAAAAATAAAATAAAAACAAATATGGGTATAGAAAGGGGCTACTATATTCAGCCATTTCTCCTCCAATTCTAGCTATAGTTTCTGTGACACTGTTTAATGTATCATTTTTCCATTGTGTTTTCTTAAAAACTTCATTATTTATCTGCAGATTTTCAAGTCAGGAACAGTTTTGTCTTTGCATTGACATGAAGTAATGATGAAGCTCTTCATCTATGAAAGACATAATGTGCAATTCATATAGAAAAGTATATAGACCAGAAAAGACTGGTTACCTCTTCTTTATTCAGTAACAGAAATAAAGAGATGCAACTGTACCCTAGAAAAACAAGTGCAGGGCAAACCCCAGAAACAAACCCACACGGTAGAATATAACATGAACAAGATTTACAATAAAAGGATGAGAATTTTGACCAAAACTAAGAAGAGTAATTCTAAGAATGATAAAGCCCTCATAGTTGAAATGAACAACCAACCCAGGAGCTTACTAAAGTCCACCAAAGCCAAGTTTGAAGATAAAATGGCTAACCAAGTCAAAGTTAGTCACAAGCCCTTTTTTAGTTATGTTCATAATCTCAAAAGTACAACACAGCAGTGTGCTGAGCTGATTGTAAACAATGTTACCTGCACTGAGGGTGAAGTTTATTGAACTTACTGGCTGATAAATTTAGCTCTAACTTTATGCCTCTCTGACTACCTTTTATCTGTCCCTCAAAATATGCTTGCAAATGTCTCACCTCCAGCTATCACATAAGCTTGAGTCTTAGAAGTGCTATCAAAAACTAAAAGTACTGCATCAATGACTCCTGACAATATCCCTGGATGCATCTTAAATACCATGAAGCATGATTTGGTCACTAACCCTAACAACACTGCTCCACCTCGGCCTCTATACAGGTTTTATACCAAGAGAATAGAGAACAGCTACAGTCATTCCCTTTGTACAAGGGATAACGATCCACAGACCCTGGCAATTACAAACCTATAATTCTGACCAGTTTCATATGCAAAGCCATGGAAAGACTTATCATGGAACTGATCAGTAAGAACATAAGGAACCTCCAAACACCAGAATGTCTCAGTTTGGATTTGTTAAGGACACGTCATGCTTGCTCAACCCAGTGGACCTTTCTTAAAAGGTCACCAAAGCAATAAATGAACTGAACTAGCCAAAACTTTTGACTCAATCCCCCACTCAGGCATAGTAGAAAAACTAAATAATCTGGCAATAAACCCCTCTGTCATGTGCTGGATTGCCAACTGGCTTACAGATAGGATGCAGGAAATCAAAATAGAGGAAGTTACCTCCACAAAGAGACCAGTTATCAGATGAGTCCCCATGGTTCATTGCTGGAACCTCTCTTATTTGGCATCTACTTCTCTGAAGTTAAAGCCAATACCAAAGGGCCCTGGCTGACTAAGTTTGCAGATAACTGCAAGTTAGGAGCAGTCATTGAATCCCCAAATGACTTAGCCATGCTGCAGGAAGTTTTGTCCCAAATAAATAAATAACTGGTAAACAAAACCACGGAAGGTGCAAATAAAGTCACTATAAACAAGTACAAAGCACCTCGGACCCAGAAGGTAGATAATGAACAGTTTTAATACAATATAGAATTAACGCCAAGAAAATAAAACAAACGTTTTTGTCCTCGACTTCATCAGATAAATTCATGCATTTAAAATCACCTTTTATAAATCACATAATTAACAATCTTCCAATGAATTTAGCTTTGCAATTAAATAGCTTTAGCTTTGCAATTAAATAAAAAAGCTTATTAATGTACACTTCACTTTCTTGCAAAAGGGCTATATATGAATCATATATATAAAGTATTTGATACAACATCAGATATAAAGTCAACATAAAAACATTTATAAAACAAATGTGTGGATATCTTTTGTGTGCAATGTATGTTATTTAGAATGTTATTTAGAATATAAATTATTTGAAAAAACAGTTAAAACCACTAATAATTCCCTCTACTGAATGTCTACATTATTACAAGCTAAAAAATACATTTTAAAAAACTGAACCTAAAAGTCTTCACACTGTCTAACAGACCATTTAAAAATACATAAATTGGTGGAAATATTTATAACTTTGCAGATCTCAATTTTAAAACAGGAATGAGAGATATCATATCATTGAGACCTGGAACTTTACTGGCTTCTAAAATTATTTGCCAGTACAACTCTATATTCTACAAGTGTTTCCCACATACCACCCCTAGGGTCTACGGCCACTGTTTCCAAGATAAAGAACTGAAATTCTGCTTGCTTACAAACAATACAGTGCCTATACAATGCATTGTTTTCACTTCTAGTCCTGACATCATAAAGGTGCTTATATATTCTTTGCTTGAGCTTCCTTTCACTCTTACCAATATAAAATGCATCACATTTTTTACAAAGAACTAAATAAATAATACCTTTAGTATTACAATTCGCAAAGGTATTTAAAGTCAACTTCCTTTTCCTTGCTTTCAAGTATACTGATTCTCCTGTTGCAAGGTGTGAACAATAAAAAGTTATTTAGTTCTTTATCTTGGAAACAGTGGCCGTAGACCCTAGGGGTGGTATGTGGGAAACACTTGTAGAATATAGAGTTGTACTGGCAAATAATTTTAGAAGCCAGTAAAGTTCCAGGTCTCAATGATATGATATCTCTCATTCCTGTTTTAAAATTGAGATCTGCAAAGTTATAAATATTTCCACCAATTTATGTATTTTTAAATGGTCTGTTAGACAGTGTGAAGACTTTTAGGTTCAGTTTTTTAAAATGTATTTTTTAGCTTGTAATAATGTAGACATCCAGTAGAGGGAATTATTAGTGGTTTTAAGTGTTTTTTCAAATAATTTATATTCCAAATAACATTCTAAATAACATACATTGCACACAAAAGATATCCACACATTTGTTTTATAAGTGTTTTTATGTTGACTTTATATCTGATGTTGTATCAAATACTTTATATATATATGATTCATATATAGCCCTTTTGCAAGAAAGTGAAGTGTACATTAATAAGCTTTTTTATTTAATTGCAAAGCTAAAGCTATTTAATTGCAAAGCTAAATTCATTGGATGATTGTTAATTATGTGATTTATAAAAGGTGATTTTAAATGCATGAATTTATCTGATGAAGTTGAGGACGAAAACGTTTGTTTTATTTTCTTGGCATTAATTCTATACTGTATTAAAACTGTGCATTATCTACCTTCTAAATAAATAACTGGTGCCAAAATCATGGACTGAAAGTAAATGCCAAAAAATGCATTACTGTATCCTTTGGGAAGTCATCTGCCTCAGGGGACTACCACATTGATAATGCAAATCTAAGAGTTGGGGCAGCTCTTTGGGATTTGGGACATTATGTGGACAGTAACCTAACTTTCAATCAGCATTTGTCATATGTCATAAGAAGTCCTTCTACATTGCACTACTTATAAGCAAAGGGATTGTGTCTAGATCTAGGGATGTCATTTTTCCCCCTTTACTCAGTTATTACGCCAGTCATTGAGTATAATACTGCCTTTGGCATGTATCTGCCCACACACATGCAACAACTGGAATGCTCACAGAGATATCTTATTAAAAGGATACAAGGCCTAAACAATATGTCCTACGTGGACTTACTCAATGCCCTCTCATTATACTTGGTATTTTACAGACTGCTAAGAGGTGGCCTGTCTGACATAAAAGGCATTCCTCTGACCCAGTACTGATGGATTTTCTGCACATAAGCAAATCAAATGGCATCAGAAATATTCAGTCAAGGGATCTAAACCTGTCCTGCATCATTAGTGGAATGGTTTGGGATAACAGGGATATTTCACAGAGAACATCGCTGCTCTGAACAAACTCCCCATCCACATAAAACAAAGCTCATCCATGTCTATATTCAAGCTAAGATGGATCTATAGATGGGAAAAAGAAAATTTACTCCAGGACTGTCTCCTGCACTACTAATGGACAGAGGCAGCTCCTAAATGCTTCATCCCATGCATGATTCCCTTCAGTTTGTCTATGGTATGATCTCAGTTTTGCTCATTAGGGGTAATTTAGAAGTATCTACCATGGGATGGGTAAAGCCAGTCTCTATCCAAATGGGATGGTTAATTCAAGCACTAAAAGGGAAATTGGCTAGGCTTAAAATGGCCCTCAAGGGCAGCTAGCCCAGAACTTGTCTATGAAATTATAAATAAATAAAAAGTCAACAAAAAATAAACTCATCATTCCATAAAACATCTTTTTGTAGCTATTTAACCACTGTGGTGCATATTGTTATCTTTGCTTCAAAGCTCCTTTGATTATACTGTAGTATGAATGACATTTTCCTCTTAAGAAATTATCAGCGTTTATGGCAATATTAGTATTTTACGGGTTTAGATAGACTTAGTGGTTTAACTATGAGAGTTGACCATTTTTTGTTAATAATTATAGATATGGTCCATCTGCTACCTTATATATTAACACATTGGATGACAAATTGCTTTCTTTATGTGTATTTCTATAGACTCTGTACTCGATATGCAAAAGTCTGTATCAGCTGTGTTATGCATTTTAATTTTTTTACCATTTTTATTCCAAAGAAAAAATATGACGTCATTTGTATTGTAATTCCTTAAACAATGTTTTCACATATTGTTCACTTAATTAAGCAGGTGCTTGTCCAGGTCTTACCTACACATTCTTCAATGTTGGTTTTAATCTCTGAGAGATGTACATTTTATGTGTCAGTAAACCAATACATTTTACAGGGCCAGGTATCATATTCTGGAAGTGTTTTCATGACTCCATCTCTCAAATAATGTGGTGGTCCTTTGGGATTCTATCCAAATATTATGATTTACTGTTACAATAACACTGCCCAAGGAAGACTGTACAATTGTAGGAAAGTTAACCAGCCCCAATACATCTTTGAGGAGAGGTCACTATAATAATTATAAAGCTATCCTACATAGCAGAGGTTTATATAGTTTTTTTTATAAATTTTCATTAAACTATTTTACATTGTTTTGTCCTTATAATAATAGTTTGTTTTACTAAGAACAGTGATTTATTACAACAGGAGTCCCTATAAAAATCAGAAAGGGCTTGAAGACGTGAAGAAGGTTTCAAATGAACTCACAAAAATGCACGCACACACACACACATATTTATATATGTATATATATGTGTGTGTGCATGTGTATCTTATGCACTATCAATGGATCCATGGAATGCTGACAAAACAAAGGGATTGCTAGTAAAATACTGTTCAGAAGGAAGCAATGTAGGAAGGAAATGACACAAATGTCATGATTTACTGTTACAAGACTTCTCAAAGATATGCTGCTATGGGAGGTATATTTACACACGGCTATACATTTGTGCATATTCTTTTGTTAAAAATGAATAATAATAAAGGGGGCAGGTGTGCTAGTACCTTCATAACATTTGGAATATGTTGCTTGTCTCATGTACTCAAAAGAGACGATAAAGCAGTGTATGGGTTCGAGATATTTATTGTACATAAACATTGTCAGGAACTGTAATTAGAACTTGTATATTCAAATTAACTGTGTCACACATTACTTCAAACACACTTGCATGTGCATCTCCACTCATGCCTGCATTCACTCTGGCTGACTCTACAAAATGGCACTGTTCTCACACGTGCTCAGTACTTATATGCACATGCTAGCTAACTACAGTGGCTCAATAGGAACATTACACATAGTGATCTACATTCTCCTTCTTTGATTTGTTCAACATACAATAGGAGAACAATGCAATCTACATACTTGATAACATTTAAGTATTAATAACAATCAAACTCAAGTCCAAGTCGCTGTGTATTTTGGATTGGGTCTGGAAATTCTACCCGATCTGGTAACATGAAAGCGTTGAGTGGGTTTAGCAACAGGAGCAGTCTCTGGGGAATTCTTCTCAATAGGAACTTCGGGGATAACAGCAGGATTATTTGAGGAAAATACACTGTCCTACAAAATGGGAACAACTGTAAGGTTGCTCAGAGAAACATAATCTTTGGCACAGGCAGTCTGCTGCATCACTGGTTCAGAAACTGGAAGTATATGTCTTTGGTTTCTTCTGAATTACACTCCCTCTGATTAAACAATATAGGATCTCAGCCCCTCACAAACATTTTTGATAATACCTACTTAGTCATATACTTTGGTCGTTTGCATCCTTACGATTTTTCCTTGTCTTAGTGGTCTAAGAGGTTTCCTAGATTTATTGTAGTACAACTTTTGTGACCGACGTTCCTTCAAAAGTTGGGTCTTGACCACTCTGTTGTTCTTTGCATTTGGAATCAATATTTGTTTACTGATCAGCAAGATTGTTCTTGTCTGTCTAGACATTAATCTTTGAGCAGGGGAAACAAGCAAGTTATCTCTGGGAATGTTTCTGAGACTGAGTAGGTTAAGGAAAACGTCAGTACCATCTCTCTTAGATTTCTCTAACAAACATTTCACACTTTGGACTGCATGCTCAGCTAATCCGTTTGACTTTGGATACTCAGGACTACTAGTAACATGGACAATGTCCCAAGATTGAGCAAATTTCTTGAACTGCTGACTTGTAAACTGCAGTGCATATCATTGTCAGATACAACTTTGTGTGGACTACCGTGGACATAAAAATCTCTCTTCAATTTTCTGATGATATTGCTAGACATTAAGTTAGGAAGAAGGTCAATTTCAAACCAATGCCAGTAAGAGTCTACTAACACTAAGTAATGTTGACTATTTCATTTGAAAATATCAGTAGCAACCATCAACCATGGTAATAGAATCTGGTTTAGATGAAGTGGTTCTTTTTGTTTGTGTGATTTAGTACTATTCCAAACAGAACATGCTAGAGTTTCCTTCTCTATATCTTTTGACACAGAAGGCCAAAATAGTATGTCTCTTGCCCATTTGGTAGAATTGGTACCCAGGTGTCCATAATGTAAGTTCTTGATATATTCCTGTCGTAACACTGCAAGAATAACTACTTTTGGACCTTTCATGATGATACCATCTTCCATTATGAACTTGTCTCGGTAAGGAATATATTTCTGGACATCATGTGATGGACTGGTTTGTTGTACTGGCCATCCTTGACTAATAACACATTTCAGCTTCTGCAGAACAGGGTCTAAAGCTGTGTGATTTCTGAGTTCATCAAGACGGGATGAGAAAAAATGTTTGAACTGCATGACTTCAAAGTCTGGTTTCTCATTGTCATGCTGTTCTGTTATTTGTCTAGGTGCTCTTGACAAGGCATCAGCAAGGTATAGATATTTGCCTCTTGTGTAAACAGTATTGAAATTGTACTTTTGCAATTTTAACATCATGCATTGCAGGCTGGCTGGGGCTGAATGTATTCGCTTTTTTAGAATTGTCACTAGAAGTCGGTGATCAGTCTCTGGATAGATTTATCATAAATATAATCATTGAACTTCAAGCATGCGAACACTACTGCCAAAAGCTCTTTTTCAATCTGTGCATGCTGCATTTCAGTTTGGGTTAAAGCGCTGGATGCATAGCCTACTGGTATACCTCCTTGAAGACATGCTGCACCAAGACCATACTTAGAAGCATCACATGAAAGAGTTACAGGTTTGTGTACATCATAATATCACAAAGTGGGTGAAATGGCAATTTTCTGTTTCAGAATATCAAATGTTCTTTGGTGTTGTTCTTACCAGAACCAGTTTACATTCTTGCATGTCATCTCACATAATGGTGCTGAAAGCTCACTCAGGTCTTTGATAAACTTTCCTAAACAGTTGACCATACCAAGAAAACGTTGCAAAGATATGACACTGTCTGGAACTGACATCTCAAGAATTGCTGCTTGTTTAGACGGATCTGATTGTAAGACAGAACTAGTAAACAAATGACTCACATAAAATAACTTTTCTCAGCTTGAATATACATTTCTGATGATTCAGTTTAAGATTGACTTAACGTGCACAGTCTAGAACTTTCTCGAGGCTTCTATCATGTTCGTCTTCAGCATTGCCCCCTACAATAAGCAGGTCTATAGCATATGTTCAAAGTTTTATAACTTTGAATGTTAAAATATCGAATTTAAATGTTCGAAGTTATAAAACTTCGAACATATGTAAAAAAAAAAAAAAAAAAACACAAACCCAAAACTAACATCTGTCTTCCCTTTACTGCACTATAGTGCGGTCTCGGAGTTGGTATATTTAAAGAGCTGGGGGTGTGGGGGGTGCAGGGGGTCTTGCCCTCTTGCCTACACTAGTTAGGCAAGTTCCATTTGTTTTTGTTTTGTTTTTTTTTTATTATATGTTCGATGTTTGAAACTTCAAACATTTAAATTCGATTATTTAACATTCGAAGTTTTCAAACTTCGAACATATAATATAGACCCCAATAATATATATGATAGCACATGAATAACCTGAACAAATTTGCTCCGTCGCATGCTGAAAGACTTCACTGCCAGAATTTGTTCCAAATGGCATTCTCAAAAATCTGTACCTTCCAAATGGCGTACTAAAAGTAGCTAACAATGAAGATTTGTGATCCAGCAAAATTTGCCAAAGGGAACTCTTTGCATCTAAGACTGAAAAAACAGTGGCATTTGGCATAAGAGCTGCTACTTCATCTACTGTGTGCATCAGATGATGAGGACATTTAAGCACTTTATTTAAATCTCTTGGATCAATACATATTCAAATATTATCTGAGCTTTTCTTATGAGCTACGACCATGGAGAATACCCATTTAGTCGGTTCTTTTTCTGGAGTTATTACACCTGAATTCAATATTTTGTCTAGTTCTGCTTTTACTTTGTTCTGCATTGCTACTAGAATCTTCCTTGCTGCTCAGACAACTAATCTTACTTCACGATTTAACCTCCTGGAATATTTGACTGTTAGCTTGCCAAGCTCATCTTTGAAAGTAACATATTTATGTAAAATATTCTGTGTAAAACTATCATGGTTGTTCAGATGTTTATGGTGGACTTCTTTATTGAATGAAATTAATCCTAGTCTCAAACTATCTTTGAGGCCCAGCAATGACTGCACGTGTCTTTTGACTACATAAAACTGCAAGTCAAAGTTGGTACCAGCAGAATAGCATGTGATAACTACATCAGTTTGAATCTCTTCACCACCATAAGCAACTAGTTTTGCACACTTTGCTGAGTCAAGTTTCTCACCAGCTTTCACCTTGGCAAACATTTGTGCTGATATAACATTGCACTTGGATCCAGTGTCTACTTTAAGCTCTACAGGTTTTCCATTAACCCAAATATTTCACTCTTTGCTGCCAGATTACCAGTTCGCTGATAATTCACTGTATTAATTGTTTAATCAATCACAGATACACCAACAACATACAAAGTTTGCTCACAGCTTTCTACCTGATCTACCTGCTTCTTTGAATACTCTCATTTTAGACTTGCAAAGACTTTTGAAGTGATTCAATTTTTTACATTCATAACAATGCTGACCAGAAGTTAAGCACTTTTCTCATTTAGGCTCATGGTTGACTCCACAATTACAACAGTTAACAATAAGATTGTTTGTTGTGGCTACTGCGGCCATATTTGATTCATGGTTAGAGTTAGGTGGTGGCACAATCTTTGGTTTATATTGCTTTTTTATCTTAGCTTTGTGTCTCACACTATCAACATTCACACTAGCAGACACTGTATGAGAGACAGCATGAATACCTCTCATTTGTAAGCATATTTGTGTGCTTTTCTGTAAGCTTATATATTTGACAAATCTCAGTGGCTTTGCTCAGTGTTAAATCACTATCTCGAAGGAAAATCTTTTTCACTGCTTCGTTATTAACACCACACACAAGTGTGCCCTTTGTCAACTCATCTTGCAAATCACCAAATCTACACTTTTTGCTTTGTTTCTCAAGTTGGTAATATATGCTGCTATAGTTTCACCAGGCTTTTGATTTCTTGTGTAAAATATATCCCTATCCATTGTAATATTTGTCTGAGGGTTACACATTTCTCTAAATTTATGTTTTAAGCATTCAGGGTCTTCCCGCATTTCAACTTATATCACAATATTGTGCTTCTTTCCCTCCCCTGCATACACAACAGGTGTATACACAAATTAGCATTCCCTCTCAATGGCTTCCAAGCCTGCTAAATTAAGAAGTATGAAGGCTTTTATACATATGTCTTTATCAGAAAAAGCAGTCTGTATGAAAATATCATATTCTTGTTCAAACACTCTCCTCCAATTCTCAGCAATATTATTATCAAACACCAGCTGTTCAGGTCTGCAAAATCCCTCTACCATTACAACAAAATACATTTAAACATAAGTATTGACCAGGTACTTATAAGTATGCTAAAATGCACAGCAATCTCTCTAAAAAGGCTTTACTTTGACACTGCAAACATTCCAGATATTTTGGACAATTAGAATAGCTTTAATTAATGTGAAAAAGTAATGCATTGAAAAATAAAGTGGTCAGTTTAGGCCGCTCATACATTTTGGAAGTTATTTCAAAGACTTTTGTATTTATTTTGAACAATTTTATCAGTATGTTGCAATTTCAGACATTTATTTTTTCTCAGTAATTATCACGAACATTTTGAATACTTAGTGAAGCATTCGGCTGACTAAAAAATCATTTAAATGAATTTAAGTATCGCTGAATAACTGCTGACTTGTTTGCTAGTTCACTCCGGTATATTCCTCCACTTCTAACCATGTGCCTCATTGCTTGTGTACTGCTTCAACTTTGGATTCCACCTGGCACTATGTTGTTTTAGACATGTTGCTTCTGACACCATGTCTCTTGTCTCATGCAATCAAAAGAGACGATAAAGCAGTGTATGGATTCAAGATATATATGTAATTAGAACATGTATATTCAAGTTAACTTGGACTATGATGTTTGCAGATGACATTGTGATATGTAGTGAGAGTAGGGACCAGGTTGAGGAGACCCTGGAGAGGTGGAGATATGCTTTAGAGAGGAGAAGAATGAAGGTCAGCAGGGCTAAAACAGAATATATGTGTGTAAATGAGAGGGAGGGTAGAGGAATGGTGAGGATGCAGGAGTAGAGTTGGTAAAGGTGGATGAGTTTAAGTACTTGGGATCAACAGTTCAGAGTAATGGTGAGTGGAAGAGAGGTGAAGAAGAGAGTACAGGCAGGGTGGAATGGGTGGAGAAGAGTGTCAGGAGTGATTTGTGACAGACGAGTACCAATAAGAGTGAAAGGTAAGGTCTACAAGAGGGTAGTGAGACCAGCTATGTTATATGGGTTGGAGACGGTAGCATTGTCGAAAAGGCAGGAGTCAGAGCTGGATATGGCAGAGTTAAAGATGTTAAGATTTGCACTGGGTGTGACTAGGATGGACAGGATTAGGAATCAGTATATTAGAGTGTCAGCTCAGGTTGGACAGTTTGGAGACAAAGCAAGAGAGGCGAGATTGCGTTGGTTTGGACATGTGCTGAGGAGGGATGCTGGGTATATTGGGAAAATGATGCTAAGGATGGAGCTGCCAGGTAAGAGGAAAAGAGGAAGGCCTAAGATGAGGTTTATGGATGTGGTGAGAGAGGACATGCAGGCGGTTGGTGTGAAAGAGCATGATGCAGAGGACAGGAAGAAATGGAAACAGATGATCCGCTGTGGTGACCCCTAACGGGAACAGCCAAAAGAAGATGATGATGATGATGATGATATTCAAGTTAACTGATTCTCACATTACTTCAAACACACTCGCATGTGCATCTCCACTCATGCCTGCATTCACCTGGCTGACTGTACAAAATAGCACTGTTCTCACACGTGCTCAGTACTTATATGCATGTGCTGTCTAGCTACAGTGGCTCAATAGGAACATTACACATAATGATCTACAGAATACATTTCAACTATGCAAAAAAAATCAACAACACTTAATGAATGCAAAAAGCAACTGTGAATTAATTTTGGTGACATAACTCTTGCATAACAACATTCAAGCTTCTTGATGACTTTAGGGCCTGTATTTTACCTTTTTATGAGTCAAATATTTAATAGTAAACCTTGCTGTCTCTCTTCCACTTAGAACTGGCAATATTTCAGTGTGTAGCAGCTCTGGGATGCCTTAATTGTAACAAGGTTAATGTAAACATTATAATGACTGAAATGTAAATCTGTTGCTCTTTATTGACATTTGAGAATGCTTCGGGTCATGAAGAATTGTTTCATCTTCCTTGTGATGTACAGCTGTAAAATGTGTTGTGATCATAACAGATAAAGGGGGATAAAGCAATTAGCCTTTTCAGAATGAGTGTCACTGATTTAAAGAATACTATATAATTTATATTTAATTATCAATGAATTATGATACACTGTGAATTCATTTCAAGCAGTCTTTTGCAATTAGCCTTATTATTTCCTACACTTACATTTTATTATTTACTGTCAAGAACTGAAAGTGTGTACCAATGTGCACTCAATTGTCTTTTGTTATCTGCAGGATCCAAATGCATTCCCATTACCCACCTCTCAGGACCTAGCAGGATTTTGGGATCTACTCCAGCTTTCCATTGAGGATGTATCCGTGAAGTTTGCAGAACTTCAACAACTTAAAGCCAATGGATGGAAGCTAGAAAACAAGGTTAGGCAGCCGTTAGTGAAAACAATATGAACTAGTTACTTTTTGCATAACATACTGCATGCAGTATAATGTCTGAGTGTGTTTTTGTAATATTACAGCTGTTGGTGAGAGATAAATTTCCCCATGCTTTCAGTGGAGTATAGTTAGCAGAACCAGCCATACGTATGCACTCATACATATGCCCGTATGCACACACACACACACATACATACGTCCACATGCACACACATTCATATGCACACACACACACACACACACACACACACACACACACATACACACACACACACACACACGCACACACACACACACACACACAGACACACACACACACACACATGCTCACTACTAGCAGATGAGCTTGCTGTTAGAAGACAGAAATGAACAATGCGAACCTGCTTTACCTTATCAACAATGAATGGTGAGCAAAGAAGGATGCCACCACTTGCTTTATCCTCAGAATCAACTGTTGTTCTATGATCACTATTCTTTTCAACATTGTTTTTACTTATTATCCTCCCGACTTGAGTCATCCTTCACATAATGTAAAGTTGTAGGTATATACATTAGCTTTCAATTAACTTTGTTGAACCTGCTTTTATCACCAAAATTAACTGAAGTGCTTTTTGATTGAGGGAAGTCATGTATAACTGCTGAAAATGTTGATGCTGAGAACATAACACTTTCCTATGCTGTGAGAAGTGCTTGTGTGAAAGTAAGTTTTCTTTGTTTCTAATGCCAAAGTATTTTGATATATTGAAAATTCCAGCATTAGGGCTAGCAGTGTCTGTGTGATTGTTTGTGTGTGCGAGTTAGAGCATGAATCACAGTCATTAGGCATGAGGGTGTCACAGGAGTCAATACCATATTTTGTTAATGAGGGGATCTGGTGTGCTGCAAGCTGTCATTGGTGGAAACTTGCCAGAACCACAGCGTGTGAGTAAGGCAGTGTCATGTATGGTAGCAGGTTTGCCTGCATTATAGGGGACTCCATCATTGGTAAGACATTTCCTTGCAATTAATTTTTTTTTTGTTTGTTTGTTGCTTATCACCATTTAGAGAATAACATACTGGCAGGGTAGGAGGATTGCTGTACTGCCAAATGTAATCCATAATTCTTGATCTGTAGCTTAACACTGCCAAGACAAGCTGGAACTGCGCAGCTGCTGCCTTCTGTTGCATAGCTATGCTCCATTGTATACAGCAGTTTTAAGAAACAAGTCAGACAGGGTTTTTTACACCATTGTATGGCACACAAAGGCATGTATAATAGAATAGGATTTCCATGAATAATGCCCATAGAGATCAACCATAGTTGTTGGTGCAACAAACATTTAAAATTTAGCAAGCACTTTCATCAATACTTGCATATGATTCATCACAAATAATTCTGGCAACAAAACAGTCAGTGGAGTCGGAATGCATTGCAGTGGATCATTCAGCTGTAATTGCAGGAAAAGAGGCTTTAATCATCATAAAGCCATCAACGAGTACTCTTACAATATCTGCTCCCACGTTTAATTATAATATTTTCCAAGAAACAGATGGGCAGCAGCAGCGCTCACTGCTGGTCTGTCCTCTGATCCAATGTGTGTTTGCATTTAAGACTGAAAGGCATGAACATCTGCTGGCACAGTGAAGTAAATGAAGGGAAAGGAACTGCCAGAGAAGTCCCTACCCTCTTTTTTCTAATAAAAAGATGATTTTTATGTGGCACAAACTGAATTGCCAGAATTTATAGACTCATACCATAAGAATGTACCTATTCAATCCACAACCTTTAAATTAAGTTAAGAAGCAAGATCTTCAGCATACATAAGTTTGCAGAGAAGGACTTAATGGCTAAGGCAGAAAGAAGTGGCCCAAAGACTGTGTCTTCATGTACAACAAAATAAAGTATAGCAGGGACGGGATACCTGTCTCTAAGTATAAAGGAATACATGTGTTCAAGATTGATTATTTTCAAATGATTTCACTATTTTACTTATGCAGGGTTTGAATTTAGCTTTGCTTTTATAACAAATAACTTTAGTTGTTAAGAAAATGGCTGTCTATAAGTTCTCTATTCATATAAAATTAATTAGTGCTGGGATACTTTTCATAAGATTAATTTATTACTTAAGCCTTTCATGGTGATATTTTAAGTCCTACATTTACAGATGCATACCTTGTATGGCTGGCATAGCAACTATGTATGTGCCATCAATACCTATGAATGTGTTCTGAGAGCACTTCAGTAAAGGTGTATGTACTTTGTCGCTGTAACAATATTAGACAGGTATTCTTTAATACCTTGCTTAGTTTAAACTGTAATTAATAATAGGTTTGTTTTAGTATTTCAGCTTCATTAATAGTGGTACAGTTACTACATGTTCCAAGTACAGTGGATTTTATGCTGTTGGTATGCTTCAGTGCAAAACCAGATGCCATTCATGTTCACCTGACTTTAATTTGTTTATTTCCGGTTGTATATACATATACTTACTCATCATGACCACCTACCTAATAAGACAATTTAACCAATTGCTATGATTTACTGGTTCAGCAATTTCCCCCCAAAAAATAGTCAGATATTACAATTATGTTTATGTACGCTTACCATACTGCAAATCTTTGCAAATTTATTATAACAGTAATGGTACTCTACCACCATTCAGCTTTTATTTGCTTGGGGAATCTCATAACTCCCTATAAACAATGTCTCAAGTAAGTTTTCAGTACTGTGTTTATATACCAGGGTTTGGGGGTATCATTACTGACAAATCACTATAATTATAGATCTCTTGTTAATTTTCATTCTATTCTCAGTGAATTGGTTTGGATCTGACCCATCGGATTCGAGTCAGTTAGTGCTAAAGGTCACAGCCATCAGATCTCCCAAGCTTCTCCTTTACCCACAATGTTCCCTGCTAATTCCCTCAGATCTTGTTTGCCACTTCGAGCTAATGGACATAGTCTATCAGTTTCTCTCGAACTGTATTGGATAAGTAAAGTTTTTTCTTCATATTTCCTTTCATTAAACTTTTTTCTTTAGCTTACCTTTTTAATGTTTAGTCTTTGCTGTTTATGGTTTAGGATCTCTACAGTTTAATCTCCCTTGCCCTTATGACTTCATCGTATTTCCCACATACCATTGTTGGCATTTCCTTGCTTCCACTTCTCTTCTACTGTCCTTAGAGTATTGTAATTCTTTCTTCTTCGACTGCTTCTGCTGTCTTTCCACTTCCTTTCGTACTTGGTACTGCTAGATACTATTGTTAGTATCTCCCTTCCCTTACGGCCTGGTCATATTTCTTCACACCATTGGTGGTATTCCTATGCTTTTCTTCTTCCATCCTGTTAAAAAAAATAAACAAAAAAGAATAATTTCTTACTATTTTGAATTGTCTTATCTTAAGAATGTTCACATATTATGATTGTTGATATATATTTATATATATATATATATATATATATATATATATATATATATATATATATATATATATTACATGATGAGTGGCAAACCTTCAGGTTTCAAGAAATGTTTCAAATGTGGACATAAGTTGCCCATCTTGGATGCACACTCGCTTTGTGTGCACTGCTTGGGTCTATTACACTTACAGGTAGATTACTTGATTTGCCACATATTTAATCTGTGGGCCTTAACTGGACTAAAAATTAAGTTGATATTAAAAGGTCTCCTCCCTTCCTCTTTTGGAGAAGCCATGTTCCAGTTTCCAAACTCAAAGCCTTCCACCTCATCAAAATCTTCCTCGGTCTCTTCCTGGAAAAGGAGGGGTAAAGATCGGGTCTCAACCCCGGATCAGAAAAAGATGAAAATTCAGGATCCAACAACTCCTTCAGATCCTCTGACTTCTAAAGGGATTATTACAGTTCCAGCACAATCCAAGTCAGATCAGACAGAATCTTCAGATCAGACACATCCTTTGGAGACTATATATTGTCGTCATACTAGATATTCTCAGTCGGTTGACCCAGTATGTGATAAGCTTCTATCACCTGTTTTGCAGAGACCAGAATCCCCCTCCATTTACTCCACTCATTCTTCCAGAAGTCTCACAGAAGAAGATGTGGAGAGAGTGGTGAGAAATATCCTCTCAGCACAGGGGAAGATTGGTTTTCCCTTGGCACCTACCCCTCTGGATCAGGTTGCCCAACTTTCCACCACACCACCTCTGCAAGTTCCTCCCTTACCACCAACTGTTGTCTTAGAGCTTCAGGATCCCAGTTATCCAGATCCATCAGTCTCTGAGCCAAGGATCTCTGTATTTTTGGATCCGTCATTGTCTCTGAGACCTCTGATCTTTTCTGATCCGGGGAGCTCTTGGAGCTGAAGCCTGCCTGCCGGGTCCAGGTGTAGCATTTGACTCCTTTTTGGAGATGTCTCTGTTCCTTGGTGCCTCTGCACTGGGCAGTTCAGCTCTGGGTTCCTACTCATGGGGTGGTGTGGACAGATCAGAGAGAGGGGATGACTTGGAAACCTGGTTTCTCAGATCAGAACCTCTCTCTAGTTCCTTCCAGCTCTGCCTTTGAGGCTGCAAATAGAGTGTTTACTGCCTCACCAGTCCTGATGGAATCTTCCCCCTCAGATCCTACCTATTCCACCATGATGCCCCATCATCTGGAGCCTCGACAACTCTCTCCACGGGGGACATTCTGTACTGAAACTGCAAGTTCCCACTCAGGGAATTTTTATTTCCTCTTCCAAGACTTCCCCAGAACATCCCACTGAGGAAGTACCCAGGATAGGGATGTACAAAAGAAAGCACCTAGACTCCCCACAGGAGTCTGTCACCGAAGACACAGATTTTGACGAAGGTGAAGGGTCCCCATGCTCACCTCCTGAAGATGTTGCCTTCAGAGACATCCTAGAAATCCCAAAACAGAGAGGTGGCTGGACATCCCCCAACCCTACACCAGGGGAATATACTCCCCTAGGGGGTTTTGGTACAGGATCCTCTACTTCCTGGATAACTCACCCACTGACGAGCTTGTGGACATGATCTCTAGGCAGGCATGGAACATGCCTGACACCATAGAACCTACACCTCAGAGACAAGAAAGGATAATGGCACCACCTGCAGACAGACAGTTTCGGGGGAAGGGGTTCCAGTTGATGCCATGGTTGCTGCAGCAGCCACAAAGAGGGAGCTATCCAACAAGAGTTCCACTGTCCATGCCCTCAACAGGGAGTCATGGGTGATGGACAGACTAGGGAAATGTGTCTTTGCTTCAGTGACTTTTGCCATGCAGTCGATTAACTATCTCATACATTTTGTTAGACTTCAGTGAGATTTGAACAAGGACTTATTCAATACTGTCTTAGGAACCATCTCTACAAAGGTTAAAGATTCAGTAACTTCTGTGCCTGCAACTCTACAGGCTATATCCAATAGTTCCATGAGGTTAATTTCCAACATAGCAGAAGGAACCTCAAGATCTGTGGGTTCAGGCATTTCCATGAGAAGGCATGCCTGGATGTACTTGTATGATTTTGCAGAGACATTTAAGTCCAGTTTCATCAATGCTCCCTTTGACTGAACTACCCTTTTTGGCCCTAAAGTGAATGAAATGCTGTCCAGGTATGAGAAAGATGGAAAGACCTTGTCTACCTTGAGCATATGTTTTTCAGCCCCCCAAAGATCCTTCTCCAGGAATCGACAGAGAGGCCAGAAAATGTGGTTCAGAAAGTCCCAAGGTCCATTCCATGGTGCATATGGAGGAAGTGCCCCAAGAGGCAGAGGGGAGAACTCCAATGGACGTCATTGCCTTCATGGCAGAGGTGGCCCACAAAACCAGGGTTCACGAAAATCTTTCTTTGATAAACCCTACCAGTGCTCCTGAACAGAGGCCCAACTGTCCACCTGTGGAGACAGTTGGGTGTAGATTGTCCCTGCACCAGAGAGCCTGGCAAAATTTAACAAAAGATACTTGGGTGGAGAGGATTATATCCAGAGGTTATATAATACCATTTTCCCATCCACTACCAATTTCCAGAAAAATCCCCAATGTTCCACCCAGTCAAAGTGATGAAGCAGCAATTCATATTCAAAAGCCACTAGAAGAGTCATCCAAGAGGTCCCACCAGACCAGATAATCCAGAATTTACTCAAGGTTCTTTTTAGTGCCAAAAAAGACAGGGGGCTGGAGACAATTTTGGATCTCACAACTCTAAATAAATCTGTTCAATGAACCAAGTTCTGGATGGTCATGGTTCAGTCCATTCTCCCTTTTCTGGGCAAAGATGACTGGATGTACTTGATAGATCTTCAGGAGGCTTACTATCACATAAAGATGAACAGGCGATCCAGAAAGTGCCTATGCTTCTACTTGGTAGCCAGTCACTACCAGTTCTTCAGTATTTTAGCAATGCACATTCTGGGAAGATCCAATGTGATTGTGGACAAACTAAGTAGGCGCATATTTCTTCCACACAAGTGGTCCCTCAATGAGAAAGTGGTGGACGAGATTTTCCATCAATTGGGCCAGCCATGGTGTGATCTTTTTGCTTCTCCCCTAAACAGCAAGTGCAGCAACTACTTTGCCCTGATTCCCCCAGAGCAGCAGTCACCAAGGGATGCCCTACTTCATGATTGCCACCCCCCCCAGGTCTTTTTGCCTTTCCACCAATCCCTTTGATTCCTAAATTTCTGCAGAAAGCTGCCAGTTCAAAAGAGCACAGTGATCCTCATTGCCCCCTATTTGCCTTGACAAATTTGTTTTCCCTATATAAGGCCTCACTTGGTTCAACCTCAACCATCATGGAAGCTAGATCTGACTCCAGACCTCCTCTCTCATCTGACAGGCATGTCACAACCAGATATACCAAACCTCAAGCTGACTGCTTGGCTTCTCCAGTTCCCTTAGTAGCCAGACAATGTATGTTCTCATCACCTGCCCAACATATAATTCTGTCTTCCCATAAACCCTCAACAAGGAAAACATATTCAAGTAAATGGAAAAAGTTTGCCATTTGGGCTCAGCAGCATAAACTTGACCCATTTTCAGCCTTTATTAATCACATCATAGATTTCCTTGCTCACCTTTTTCAAAAACTGTGCTAGTACTTCAAACATTAGGGTACAGCTAGCAGCAGTTTCAGATTACCATACTGGATTGAATGGTGCACCTATAGCTTCTCACAAATTGGGCAAGGCCTTCCTTAAAGGGACACTCCTTCAAAAGCCTCCTTTTAAAGGTCCCACATCTCCATGGGACCTAAATTTGATGTTGCAGCCTCTCACACAACCTCCCTTTGAACCAGCAGCTACATTTGACTTTAAATATCTCTTGTGGAAGACTATTTTCTTGGTTGCCATCACTTCTGCAATAAGAATTTCTGAGATCCAAGCACTATCATCTGAACCTCCTTACTTGTTTTTTCACAAAGATAGAGTGACCTTACATACTAACTGGTCCTTTCTACCAAAGACAGTGGCAGAATCCAACATAAACAGTATTATCAATTGCCAGTGTTTTTTCCTAAACGTACCAACAAAGGAGAATATATCTTACATTTACTGGATGTTCATTGACAGCTGTGATTCTATCTGCACAGAACATAAAAAATTAGAAAAGCAGACCAATTATTTGTTTCCTTCTCTGGACCAAAATTGTGAAAATCAATTTCTAAAGTTACCCTGTCAAAGTGGTTAACAAATTGCATCTCCTTTGTCTGTGCTAAATTAGGCATTTCTCTTACACATCTATTGAAAGCACACTCCACTAGATCCATGGCTACTTCCATGGTATTTCAATCTAGGATGTCTATGGATGACATTTGTGCAGCAGCAACTTGGACTACTCCTCATACCTTTATCACTCATTACAAATTGGATCTGGTCTCCAGAGTTAGGGCCTCATTTGGTTCTGTGGTACTCAGGAATATCCTTCCTTGAGTCTGCCATAGATACAAGTAGCTAGGGGTGCTGTTCCATTCACTGAAGACAGAATAAGGTTGACAGCATCAGATAAAGAAGTTATGTATGCACCATAACATTCCATCTGTGTTGTCGATCTTTGTTCTTCCTCAACTCAAATGATTTATAAAAAACAGTGTATACCAAGATTATATATTCCCCGTTCTGAAGGAGGAATGGGCCTCCTCGAAATGTATATGTAGAGATCTGCAATCATAGGACTACATACATATCTACTGACCTCACAAGACCTAAACATAGTGAATGTTTTAAAACATGAGGAGAATATGTCTAAGATTACTTCCATTCTTAGTTTAGCAGAAGCATATCGGCATCATGAAGGAATGGAAATCAAACCAGAAGTAGATAAAAATGTAGCAACTGAATGTGTCAAAAAACAAAAGAAGAAATATAAGGTAAAGGATCAGATGAGAAGGCAAGAAATGTGGAAAATGCATAAATATAGTTGCAAGTATAGAAAACTCTTGGAACAACCTCATGTTGATCAGGATCGAACACCGGAATAGTTAAGGAGAGGTGAATTTAAACCAAAAGATGAAAGGTTAATTTTGGTGACCCAAGTTAGTGGACTATGTACACATTAATTTACAAAATCCATTGAACAGGTGAGAGAAACAGATTAATGTAGGTTTTGTAAAACAAAACTGTAAACAGTCACACATCTTGTTGGCGGTTGTGATATACTAATGGCAGAAGAACTGTGTACTAAAAGGCATAATAATATGGCAACACTGCTGCATAGCGGATTGTGCAAACATAATACTGAAGTGGCTGAAAAGCAATGGAAACATGAGCCATAAATCATTATAGAAAATGATGAAGTTTATATCACGTGGGATCACCCATTACCAACAGTTCAAAAAATAGATGTGAAAAAAACAGATTAGTAGTCCATGAAAAGAAGACAAAAGTAGCATTAATCATTGAAATTGCTTTACCCAGTGACTACAGTGTCTCACAAACAGAGAGACACAATGCGTAAAATACTAGGATTTACAGGCAGAAATGAGGGTTGTGTGGAAGAAGAATACCAAGACAGTTCCAATAGTAGTAGGAGCAGGGCCTTATAAAAAAGAATTTACAATTGTACTTGGATGTGTTACTGATACTTGTAACTCCATAAGAATTGCAGAAGGAGTCATTACTGGGCACATTGTGGGTGCTGCGAATAGCACTTCTGGTTAACATCAAAGATTAAAACAATACTAATTTCATTAACTTTAATCATACTTAGACTTAGGAATGGGGTCCATTCCCGTCATGGTATTAGAAACCCAAAATACTTGGCAAAATTAAAAAAGGTGACATCAGCTGCAGAGCTAGGATAAGAAACTCCTTTTGGGTTTCATTTCCTCCCTCTACCTTTTCTATCAGTGCTTGAATAGTCTATTCTGCTGCTTTGACTTCAGTTTGCTTTTGGTACCATTTTGTATATTAAACATTTTGGACAGGAATTAGTTATCAGTTTATTGTTTATTTCTTATCTAATAATGTTTTAGGCTGTATCCATTCATTTGGACTGAAACTAGCGTTTGTTTTTACAACATCAGGTGACTTTTCTGCATGTATTTTTTGCTTTGAATTGTTACTGAAAATATTGTCATTTTTTTCAGTGCAATGTTCAAAATATTATCCTAACAGAAATACTTTTTAGACAGCTATTTAGAGAGATTTGACCATCATCTTACTGGTCTGACCATGCAGCTGGTGTTTGGTATTGAACTGGCTAGTTTCTTGTGTCATGACTTGATGGACTCAGAGCCCTCCCATCTTCTCCAGCTACACCTAAAAAAAAGAAAGAATAAATAGAAAAAAAATATGTCTCGGCCTATAACTCGTGATTCTGCAGTAGCTTAAGCTTCAGGCAGGCTATCAGAACACTCACCTTCTGTTACCTCCAGGTACCCTGGGGTGGTCATAGTACCACAACTGTACAACTGTGTGTGATATGAGGGTCAGACATATCCTCCATGGCTGTCATTACCTGGTGCAGGTGTAGGAGAACCAAACTCTTTGGGTGTATGGCAAGTCAAGGGTGCAAAATCTGTTGCCTGTATTAATACTTTTCCTACAGGGAATTCTCCCAATAGTGTAGTGTATACCAGAAAGAGACAGAAGACTCACCAGGTGGTGGGACAGCAGTCTCTGACTGTTTTTTCACATGAGATGACAGCTATGGCTAGATCCATTGTTCAGGCAGTTGACTATGGGGTGCATACCCAAATTATGACTAACTCCAGTGCTTCCACTACTGATCATTCTGTTAAGGATACTCCTTTTGAAGGAGATTCTGCATCTGAAGACTCTGACCTGTCTAAGTCAGATCAGTCATATTCCTCTAATAATGAACAGGAACAGGTACCCAAATAGATATTTTCTTTTTCCCAGATGTTGACTAGATTTAGCGATATATTCAACTGCAAGTTATCTCCTGCTGCCACAGAGATTAACGGGGTTTATGATCTCTTGGAGGATGAGGTCCCAAACATTGAGACTGTTCTCCATTAATTCCAGCATTGGAGGATGTCTTCAAGAAAGCTTGCAGTTCCCTTCTCTTCATTGAGGCTTTACCTCAGAAAGATTTTAAGAAATTTAGGATCCATTGTTGTCTATTTTTGTCTAATTCAACCTTTTGGTTGTCATATCCAACCAGATCCAGCCTCAGCATCTTCTTTATGAAACTGTGGATCCAAGGCTGTGACTCCTCCCTTACCCATAAACCCCCCCATTCCACTAAAGTACCTCAGATCTCATTTGCCTCCTGATCTTTCCAGGTGTATTCCTGAGGGTTCTGATTTTCTTAGGATAAGTGATGTATTTTCTTAAAAAATAATATTTTTCTCCTTCCCTTATATTACTAGTTAGTGAAAATAGGTCTGTAGACTTAGAGTAGGTTTTAGGTGACAGTTGCCTTTTATAGAGTTTCAAACTTGCTGTGCTTCTGTGTGTAGGTTTACTTGATAAAATATATAGGATATAGCTTTTAGGTGGTTAGATAAGTAGTTTTCTCATAGTAATTCTTTGGAGGGAAATAGTTTTAAATTCTTTACATAAGTATTATCCTTGTCTTATTATTGTTGTTGTTTCTGATAATGCCCAACAAAATCTATGGTTTTAAGAAGTGCAAGGCCTGTGGAAATAAATTCCACCACAATACCCATACTCATTATGTGCTTGTTGTTTGCACATTGCCCACCTTGAAGTAAACTGTGCCTCTTGCAGGAATAGGGCCATTGATGGATGCAAAGAGAAGTTAATTCTAAAAGGCTTGCTTCCCCCTGTGAAGATAGGTGAAGGCTGCCAGCCTAGCCATATAGAATTTTGTAGATAATTCTGTCATTTGTAAATATTAATATAAGTCACAGGCTTGTTCTCTTAAATGGAAGAAAATGTTGTTAATGTGGAACTGCAAAAATGTAACAACAGTGCACTCTGCTGTAGGAAGGCTAAGTCAAGTATTATGTAATTGTTTGATGTCAAAGCTCAGAGCCGAGATATCTAAATGAAGGAATTCTTCCTAATGTTTTGAGGCCAGAGTTAATGGCTAGAATTTACATGCATTTTTTTTATATTGCTCTGGCTTCCTGACCTGCTGATGTAATGTGAAACAGCACTGTGTTATCAATTTAAAGAGAGATAATCAGAGAGCATTTTGCATTTGTCTTGAGAGCATCTAACTCACCAGTATCTGCCTGTGTTTTGTATGTAAGTAGGATCTTAAACTTCAGTATCTCTTTTAGAAATAGCTAGGAAATAGGAAGATTAGACAGTTGTTTTCTGTATTGATGTCAGAACTATTGTACTGTATTTATGCATTTTCCTGTGTCTGAACTCTTGACTAGCACTGTGTAGTAAGAATTATTGTCTTGTGTTTTTATTATTTATTATTAAATATTTTTAAACCTTTCAACTGTGGCTTGTTTTGTGTAGAGATAATTTAAGCTCTAGAGTACATTGCATGTATATAGTAATAGTGTCCAAGCCACCCCAAATAAGCCTTGCTGTTCAGTCATACTTATCAGTTGGATAATAATATTGCACAGTAATAATTAGACACCCTTTGATAAGGGCCTTTTTAGTAGCTGATAAATATTACTGGGTGGTGGCAGTGATTTCTACCTTATAGTCTGGGTAAAAGGGGCACAGCTGGAGAACCTGTGCCAGCCTTCCCCAGGAGTGTCTGTGTGGTTGTATATAACTCTTATATCAAAGTGTGTGTGTGTGTCAGCTACTTGGGCAGGGACACGAAGCACTGGTTGGACAGAGAGGGTGCTGGAGGTTTTAGCTTGCCCACTAGGCTGAGATCTGGACCCTATAGCTGTGCCAGTGGGGAGTCTTATTGGGGATCTGGACCAGAAAAGGAGAAACCAGCCCCAGACTGACTGTGATCTCTGTGTGCTCTTAAGGGAAATTGTACTTTACTGTGTGTGTATTTGTTATCCTCCCCTATGTGGACACCCCTCACTGGTGTTAGTGGTGAGGATTGAGGCTCCTTAATTGCTGGGCCAGTGCATGGGTGTTACACCCCCTTTGATAGGGTCTGCATCTCAACATTCCACCTCTATTTTTTCCAGATCAGCTTCAGTTTCCCTTGGTAAGAAGATGGACAAAAAGAAGGATAAGGAGAAAGAAAATTCAAAAGAAGGATGAGAAAGATCTGAGGAGAACAGAGCAGAAAAGACCAGAAAAATGTCTCCAGATCTGATAGAGTCTTGGGTATGCCGCATAAGACTCCATGGAAGTCAGATCCACCAATCACTTGGATCAGAGCTCCCATCACCTCACCCAAGATTTTCTTCAAATCCGGTGAGTCCTAGACTACACTCCCCAATTCTTCAAGAACAATGATACTCCAGACCTCTGCTGATGGCATCGTCTTCAAAGTCTTTTTAGTCTACCAGAAGCCTCACCAAAATGGACATTGATCAAATAATGTGGAAACCCTTGAAGACATAAATGCAGGTAGGGGTTCTCCCAGGGCAAACCCCTTTGGGCTCTCCAGTTATAGGTCCAACTACCCCTATATTGATACCTCTGGTACCAGTTCACCCCTTCAGTCTGGTTCCTATAGGTTCAAACTCTTCCCCAGAGCACCTCAGTCAGAGCTGCGAGTTCAGCCAGCATCAAATCCATCACTCTACCTTACTACCTTGACTCCAATTCTTCTGAATTGAGATGAGCCTCAGAGTCAAAGCATCAGTACCATGGCCCCAAGGGGTGGAGTCAACTCTGAAGTTTTCATCTCTATCTCTCAGGGCTTTCACTCTCGAAAGCATGGGTCCGAGCTCATTCAAATCAGCAGGGACAGTCAGTCCCATTAGGTCTGGAAAATATTAAACATTCAAGTTTCCAGTCTGATTCAGACCTGTCTCCTGAGATTCCCCAAGGTCCTAGAAAACAGACATGTAAAGTGAAACACCTATACTCCTTTCCAGAGTATGTCACAGAAGACACAGATCTGTATGAAAGTGAAGGTTCCCATCTAGAAGACATCGCCTTTGATGATTTCCTTGAATTGATGAAGCAATGAAGGGGCTGGTCTACTGAAACTCCTTCAGACAAATCTGTGTTCTTCAAGGCCATTAGTAGTGGCTCATCTGTGTCCTAGGTGGTACAAACTGCTGATGCCCTTTTAGATCTAGTAGCTCACAGAGCCTGGATGGACTCTGAAGTAGTGGAACCTGTCCCAAAAAGACAGATAGGATTTCGGTAGCCCCGAAGGACAGAAAGCACAGGAGCAAGGTTCCACCAGTAGGTGCAGTGGTAGTAGTTGCAGCCATTAAATAAGAACTGTCCATCCCCCTAACAGGGAGTTGAGGGCACTGGACAAATTAGGGAAACAGACATGTGCTTTAGTAACCTTCACAATAAACTATCTTGCCCACATGACACATTTTCAAGGGGACCTGACCAAGGAGAAGACTAAGTACCTTTTGGGTAAATTACTAGTTGATGTTCAAAAAACAATGGACTCCCAACTGTCTACCCTGCAGTCTAGGTCTAATGTGTCCATGTCACTGCTTTCTAACACCACTGTTGGTACACCCAGGGCAACAGATACTGGCATAACCATGTGTTGACATGTTTGGATGCTCCTATGTGATTTTGAGGAAGGCTTTAAGATGTCCTTCATAAATTTCCCGTTTGATGGTTCCACAATTTTTTGGACCCAAATTTAAAGAGATGCTTACTAGGTATGAACAAGACAGCAAGCCACTGTATACTGTGAGATCCGCTTCTCTACTCCTCAAAGAACTTTTTTGAGAACCCAAAGGGTGGTAAGACGACATGTTTCAGAAAGTGACAGGGTTATGACCGAGACACTCCTGGAGACAGGCCCCACCAGGCCAGATGGGGAGGCAACTCAAATGGACATTGCCCTAGGGGCAGAAGCAGAACACACAGCCAGGGGTTTTGGGGTCCTTTTACCAAGAAACCCTCCCAGCGCTCCTGAAAAGTTACCTGACTGCTGCACTCTGGTGGCATTCAGGAGGTGCTTATCCTTGCACCCACAAGCCTGGCAAAATATTACAACATATTTCTGAGTTTTAAGGATAATCACCAGAGGCTGATGTTCCATCCAGTCAGTTAGAATCTGTAGCAACAGAGATTATCAAGTTGCTAGAAAAAAAGAGTCATCCAACAGGTCCCTCATGACCAATTAGCATCCAGAGTCTATTCCAGGTTCTTTTTACTTCTAAGGAAGGCAGGAAACCTTAGGCTGATTTTGGACCTCAGCCATCTCAATCAATTCATAAGACTGACAATGTTATGGATAGTCAGTATTAGTCCATATTGCTTCTTCTGAGGAAGGATGCACTCTGTAGATCTCCAGAGTGCCTAGTATCACATAAAAAAATTGAGAGGTGATTCAGGCAATTCCTCCATTTTTGGCTGGGAGCCAATCATCTTCAGTTCAGAGCATTGCCTTTCATTCTCACCACAGGCCCCTGGGTGTTCACAAAATTATGACAGTAGTAGCAGCTATTCTCTGACTGCAAAGATCCAGGTGTTCCCATATCTACACAATTGGCTTCTCACCTTTACTTCCATGAATCTTGTGGTTCAACATTGTGACCTCTTGCTCCACCTTATACAAGAACTGAAGATTGCAATCAATCAGTCCAGAAGTCAGCTGTCACCATTCAGCACATACAGTTTGTCAGATATCACCTCAGCGTAGTCTTTCAAATTACCAAGCTTCCAGATACCAGAGAACTATCACTTTGTCTAGTAGCTTCACAGGTCATTCAGCATTGCTTTACTCAAGAAAGGTTTATCTTTCAATTGCTAGGCTTAATGGCCTGTATAATTAGTTTAGTTACCCTGGCAAGGTACCACAAGAGTACTGAATGGTCCCAAAGTCTTCACCCCCTCCATACCAAGATTCTCCTCGCACAAGTTTGCAAAGTTCATATCAAATAGTAGATAACCTCCTATCAGTAACGTAAGGAAGAAATTTTTTCCCATCAAATCCCTGGCTCACAATAATCACAGATGCTTCCCTTCTGGGGAGGGGGGGCATTTTGCAGGGAAGACAGTTCAAGGTGCTTGGTCACCCCAAGAGGCCACCCTTCACATCAACATCTTGGAGAGGAGAGAATGGTCCTCCTAGCATTGCAGGCATTCCAGGGCTCCCTTCCCAAGGGTGTGATTTCCATTCAGGGAGACAACATGGTGGTAGTCTGGTATATCAACAAACAGGAGGGAACCTAATCATTCCTACTTTGCCAGGAAGCCATGAGAGTGTGGCAATGGGCGAGACCTCACAATCATTTTCAAATGTACTAGTGGACAAGTTGAGCAGGTCAGTTCTCCTGCCTCATGAGTGGTCCTTCAATCAGACAGTGGCAACACAGATATTCAGCTGCTGGGGCTAACCTTGCTGCAGTCCAATTGCATTACATCTAAACAACAAGTGCAGCAGTTACTTTGTCTTGATCACTCTACAGGGGCAGTCACCAAGAGATGTTCTAGTTCACAGTTGGCCCCCTCGTCTCCTCTACACCTTTCCTCTGAAAACACTTTTAACAAAATTCATTCAGAAATCCAGAAGGTGTAAGACCAGAGTGATCCTCATTGCTCCATTTTGTCATCAACAGGTTTGATTTCCTTTCCTATGGTATCATTTGATACACCCTCCATGGTATTGGATTTGAATCCAGACCTTCTGCGTTACCCATCCAGATTGCCGCTACTGGATCTAAAAGCCATGAAGTCGACAGCATGATTCCTCAAATTCTAACAGTAACCACAAATGCCAGGCTATCTTCTTCAGTTGTTCGCATTATTTCTGCCTTTCAAGAAACAATCCACCAAAAAGATATATCAAAGCAAGTGGAAAACATTTTCCATTTTGGCCTCATCGAAAGGGTTAGATCCTTTCTCTGTACCCCTTCCATCAATCTTAATTTTTTTCTCAGAGCTTTTTCAGAAAGGATCCAGTATCAAACTGCAGATGGTGGCCATATCATATTTTCACTTAGGGCACAATGACACTTCCATAGCATATCATAAAGTCTCAACAGCCTTCTTCAAGGGCACTTTCTTACTCTGACCTCCATTGGCTATCACTTTTATGCTTCATGTCTTGACCCAAACACTTTGAACTAGCAGCTTCAGTAGACTTGAAGATTCTTTAATGGAAAACTATTTTTCGTTGCAATTACCTCTGCTAGATGAATTTCAGAATTACAAACAGTATCTTGCAACCCACTATATTTGTTTTTTTCATAAAGACAGAGTGGCATTTAGAATAAATTCTTCTTTTATGCCAAAGGTGATATCTGAAACAAATCTATATCAGTCAATTGACTTGCCAGTCTTTTTTTCCCAGATTCTCAAACAATGGAGAATATATGCTACACATGCTAGCTGTTCATAGGCAACTCAGATTCTACTTATACCGGACCAAGGATATCAGAATGTAAGATCAGCTATTAATATCTTTTTCCAAATCTAAGTTGGGTAAAAGCATATCAAAAGTCACACTTTCACAATGGCTGTTGGAATGCATTTCCTCTGTTTATGATAAACTGTGTTTCCCTTTACAGACAAAACCAGAATCTCATTCTTCAAGAGCAGTGGCTACTTCTATGGACTACATGAAGAGAGTTCCTATTGATTGCACTTGTACAACAGCTCAACTGTCCATACCTTTTTATCCCATTACAAATTGGACATGCAGTCCAGATCACTTTCTTCTTTGGGTTCCCCTATTCTATGGAATGTCCTTTCTTGACACCTCCGAGGTGGACTTCAGCTTGGGAATCTGTCCCAAAGGTTCAATTGGATGAAAATAGACAACATTAGATATGAAAGTTATTTACTTACCTTAATAATAGATCCATGTTGCCACACTTTTGTCTGGTTCAATACCCCCCTTCCCACTTCCACTATTGTCACTGACAGCTTCTGGTGAATGGATAAACCTCATCTCAGTCCCTTTTGTGAAATTCTCCATGATGTCCATACTGTTGTTATTAATATGCCCCTTAACACATAGATTCTTTAATTATAAAATATAGGTAAAATCTGGGGATATGCCAGCCTACTCGATCTGAGGTACTTTAGTGGAATGGAGGGAATTATGGCTAGGGAAGAGTCATAGACTTGGATCCAAAGCTTCCTAAAAAAGGCACCAAAGACAGATCTGACAACCCAAACGTTGAACCAGATGAAAATCAGACAACATGGACCTATCATTATAAGTACATAACTTTTGTGTATGTTCGGCCTTGCCTTGTCTCCAGTCCACACTGTCTGCAGCCCCTGCTTTAGTTTCCCTAGTGACCTTTGTTAATAAGAACACCATGTCTTCTTCTAACCCAGCCCTCAAGATAAACTAGGCAAGTAGCTGGAATCTCAGGGATAGAAGCTGGTGCAGACCAGCATGGTAGCTTTTAAAGTGTTTAACTCCCAGCATTTTCTGTGGAAGTTTGTGTTGCTATGTGTGTGCAGTTTAGACCAGTTTGTTGCATCATTGTCTTCAGAGCAAAAGGTCAATTTTAAAGGTAATGAATCAGTTGTTGCTCAGGTGTCAAAATGTGCCTTAAAAAGTGCCCAGGAGAGGGCTGATACTATCTCTAGAAATGCAGCATTGTCACTGGTGATTTGGCATTATGCTTGGTTGCACTCCCAGAATATTTCTGATGATTTAAAAAACATGTTTGTAAATGCTTCTCTTGAGTCTGATTGCACATTTTTTACAACAGCTAATCAAATCCTTAAACACTAGGATGATAGAGGTAAATGGAAGCAAGAAGTGTTGAAAATATTCCATATTCTAAAGTTCTCCTCCTTTAAGTCAGATAACGTTCAATGGCCTAATAAACAGAAGACCCAGCCAAACAAGAACCAAGGCAATAAAAGGAAAGGGCAGGACAATGACTCCACTAAGCCAAACAAGAAGGGCTCCTTTCCTACAAAAGTTACCTCCCTTACCAACTTATGACTATTCATAGGCACAGCACCTGCCTTTATCAAGTCCCCCATCAGGTGCCTAGTCTCTCAAGTTAGTCACTAGCTGTAAGTGGATTCTGACAAATGGGTGCTAAACATTATTGGCAGGGATTAAAATGGCAGTGGAAATACCACCCGCCTCTGTTCAGGGGGGCGTCCTCTCATCCACTAGACCAGACTTTATTATTCCCTTCTATTTGCTAGCAAATGCTAGGCTCAGTAGTCATAGAGCTGGTCTCTCCTTTGGACAGAAAGAGAGGCTTGTAGTCCCAAATGTTTTTTGCTTCCAAAAATGAGCATTAGTTGCTTCATGAATTGAAGGATCCCTATCATCATGTCCCTATTGCTCATCACTTCAAGTGATATCTGAGAATTGTTGTATCTGGTTTGCATTATCAGTTTTCTGTATTGCCCTGTGGGCTTGCCTGTGCACCATGAGTGGTCACCAAATAATTTGTTCTGATAGTGGCCCACTGTCAGGCTTTTGGCATTCACATCTTTCCATATTTGGACAACTTGTGCAGAGTCAGTGTCCCGATATTTGGAATCACTAAAGAAGGTCTAGACTTTACCCTCCAATGTATTGTTCAAGTAGAACCTCCAAAAGTCATGTCTGACACCCTCGCAAAGATTCGTTTTTCTATGGTGCTTAACTGACTCCAGCAAGAGACTGGCTTTCTGCCCATAAACAAGGTTGTGTCATACCAAATTGCATTTCCAAAATTCTCCAAGAGGAATGTTGCCCTGGTGAGAGACTTTCTAAAAATTCTTCTATTGATGATGTCCATGATTCTCATGATACTACTGGCCCATCTTCACATGAGAAAAATTCAGTAGTATGTCCGAGAAAGATTCAGTAGTATGTCCGAGAAAGATTCAGTAGTATGTCCGCAGTTGTTGGGAACAGCATCTCCATTTCCTGGAATCCCAGTTTCCAGTGCTGCCCTTTATCAGATGAGAGTTACAGTGGTGGTGAGATCAGATAAGTATCAGTCCAGGGCTTCTTTTGTTCTCTCTGGTGCCAATACAATCTGTCCAGACAGATTTGTCTGACTTTAGCTGGGTGCGTGCCACTGGGGATGCAAATGCAAGCCACTTAGGAGCCAAAAGACACATGGAAGGACATTAGTATCAAGGAGATGTTGGCAGTGATTCATGCCTTGAAACTCCTTCACCACCTTTGGATTGTGGGTCCATTTCTATTGGTTATGAATAACATCATGTGATGTGGTATCTCAACAAACAAGGGAGTACATGGTCTTATCAACTGTGCCAGTTGGCAGTGATAGCCTGGGAGCAGATTTATTAGTATTCTCTGACTCTTCAGACATCATACATACTGGAAGAGCAGAATATTGTGGCAGACAGATTAAGCAGATCCTGGGCAGACCTGTTTGAGTGTAGTTCAAGGCAATAGTGTTCCAGAATCTAGTCCAGATGGGGCGAATACTGCAAACCAATCTGCTCACCTCCTTTCAAAACAGACAACTGGAGACATTCTGTTGCAGACATCCTTACAATCATGCTTGGAGGGCAGATACATTCTCATTCCCTTGGACAAGAATGCTCCTGTTTCAGTTTCCAGCCTTTCCTCTGATTCACAAGGCATTTTTGAGAGTTCACTGAGAAATGTCAGAGGTCATTGTGGTGACCCTTTATTGACCCAGGTTGTTTTGGTTCTCTCTGTTAGTGGTAATTAGTTAGTGTTAGTGGTAAGGCCAATTACCACAGACTTCCTCACAGGCTGAATCTGCTCACACAGTCTCAGGAGTGACTGGTGGATCCTAATTTGGAGAAACTTCAATTGACAGCTTGAATGATTCACTCTTGACACAGTTTAGGCACTTGATTCATGAGGATGTGCAACTGGTGTCAAAGAAGGCCAGAAATTCTGCTACTAGAAAAGCTTATGTTTACAAATGGATGACGTTTTCTAAGTGGTCCCTAAATGGGAACAGCGGGTCCATTGAGGTTAATATCCCTCTGCTTTTGAAATATTTATGTGATGTACTTTAGGACGGCTTATCATATATGTCCATTAAGGTGTGCACTTAATGGCCATCTCTGCTTGTCTGCCACTGGGGTCTCCTCTTTCTTCTTCCCTTTTGGTAAAGCAGTTCAGGAAAGGAGCATTGCATATGAGAACCCCTCGCAAACAAATTCCTCCTTTTTGTGGGTCCTGCATTAAGTTCATGAAAAATTGACCTTACCACCTTTTTAACTAGCAGCTTATGCTGATCTCAAGTTCTTAACATGGAAAACTGTATTAATTATTGCCCTGATATCTGCAAGGCAAGTTTCTGACTGCAAGCTTTCATGGTGGGACAACCTTACCTGATTTTCTACAGCATAGGGCTGCTTTAAGCACTGATCCTTCTTTTATGCTCAAAGTGGTCTCAGAATTCAATGTCAGATGATCTATTAATCCTCCTGTGTTCATTCCAGAACCTAAGAATAAAGGAGAAGAGGCTATTGCATATAGGGTCTACGTTTTTTTAAACCTGACAAGGGTGGTGGGTTGGTGGTTTTCAGTAATTCCGACTACCAGCATCGTATGAGTAGGTTGCTCAACACTGAAGCATATACTAACAGTTCACGATCTGAGGTAAATAAAGCTTATAACATCATTAAGGAATGTATAGAAGACCTTTTTATTGAAGGAAGTATAGATCAGAAAACTTACAACTATATGACAACTGTATTTCCTAGATACCCATGTATTTTTGGTATCCCTAAAATCCACAAGTGCATTGAGAACCCTCCATTGAGACCTTTAGTGGATAGTAGAGGGTCACCAACTTACCCCTGTGCTAAAGTTGTAGACGCCATCCTACAAAAATACCTAATTAACGAGTCTCAAATATATAAAGACTCTTGGTCGTTCTTGGACAAAATAGGATCGTTAAGACTTCAATATGAACTATAATTTTCTCACTATAAATGTGAGAGATTTGTACATGTGCATAACAGACAGAATAGCATTGGAATGGGTGGTTCTCATGTTGAAGAAACACAAAGCATCTAGTAGAGAAATCAATTTGGTTTCAGTACTCATAGATCTAGTACTAACTAACAACTACTTTATGTTTCAAGAAGACTTCTTTCTACAAAAAGTAGGGGTCGCAATGGGGTCGCCCTGTGAGGGTAGCATAGCTAATCTAGTTATGGCCTACTGGGAATCAGAGTACATTTTTAAGGGTAACAAGTTTGCAAACACCTTCTTTTTCTATACTAGATTTTTGGATGACATCTTTATTTTGTTTAATGGAAACGAAGGTGATAGTAAATTGGTAAAGGATTACCTTAATAGTGCAACTGACTTCTTGCAATTCACGTCCACATTTAATTCAGACACTATTGCATATCTGGATATATGTTTAGATAAGAATTATGTTTTGAATAGCTTTACAGCAAAGATCTTCAGGAAAAACACATACTCTAATACTTTTTTGCACTACACTAGTAGTCTTTCCACCAAAAAAATCTGTTATTAAGGGTCAACTGGTGAGAGCTTCCAGAATGGTTAGCCTGGATGAAGAGTTTGTTGATGAGTGTAGTGTAATAAAGAGTATGATCCTCCACAGAGGGTACCCTGAACCCCTTTTAGATATGCTTATACAAGAGGTAAAGGATAAGAGACGTGAGAAAGTTTATGTTCCGCTATTATGTATTAAACCTACTGTAACATCTACAAATAAAGGAATTATATTAGAACAAACTAACAAATATATTACTGGTACTACCCACCATGAGGACACAAACACCTATACGAACTTTATTACTACATTTAGTACACATAGTAATGAATGTCTAACTATCTTAAAGAAAAACTAGGAGTTATTCAAAATGTATCAAAACGTTTACCAAAAAGTGGGTGACGGTCCAAGAGTGACTTATAGGAGGGGTAAAAACCTTAAAACACTATTGGAAAAGTCTGACATGACTGTGGTTAGGAACCCTGGTATGCATAAATGTTTAAATTGTAATTTCTGTAAATTTGTGGAAGGAACAAAGTATTATAAGGTAAATGGTTTAACGTACAAGCTTAAGGGTAGATACAACTGTAATTCTACCTTTGTTACATATTTAGCAAGGTGTTCATCCTGTGTAGCCTTCTACATAGGAAAAACTGAGAGAAGATTACGTGATAGAATTTACGAACACCAATATGCTATAAAGAAATGTAAACCTGAGAATGCACTAGCAAAACATATTGCTGGTTACAAGGACCATTCTTTCAAATTTATAGTTATTGATCAAGTAAAAATTGACAGCAGGGGAGGTCCAAGACCCCTTAAACTTGAGGAACTTGAACTAGCCTGGCAGGTGAAGTTAAATGGCTATAGTTTCCCAGGGCTTAATGACTCCTGCTCTATTAGGAGTGTTTTAAAATTAAACAGTCTTAAGAGGTAAACTAAGATAAATACACTTTGTTCATAACAGCAAACACAATCTTATGTACACATCATTTTTATAATGTTTTTTAACAACATACTTTTACTAGGTAGTGTTTGCTACACTTTATTATATATTTTTTACTGCTCCAAATTTGGGTGTCTCACGTTAACTATGCTTGTTTTTAGTGTTTTTGCTTATTACTTCCATTTCTTCTTTATGTTATAAAGAGTTACCGTTCTTTCAATTTGATGGATTCAGTTAGTAATTTCTAGTGAATGCAGGTGTATATAAGCAACTTTTTAATGATTGTGATTGTTTCTGAAGAAGTCAGCTATTGGGGCTGATGAAAAGCACTTTAAATCTGGTATTAAATTTTTACTGTTAGACTGCCAACTTGCCACAGTTCCTGTTTCTTATTTTATAGGCTATTGCATATCTCAGATGTACATAGGCAGCTTAGGTACTATCTTGACAGACCAAAACTTTTCAGGGAAGCCGAAAGAATTTTCATTTCCTTTTCTGGGAAAAAGAAAGGTCAACCTGCATCTAAGCAATCCATTGCCCTTTGGTTGTTGTCTAGTCTTGTTTTTGTTACACCCACCACAGAAAGGCAAACTCAGGCAAGGTAAACCACATTCCACCAGGGCCTTTTCCTCTTCTGTAGTATATTGGAAAGGAGTGGACTCTAGAAGTGTTCTAGAGGCAGCAACTTGGTCCTTCATCCATACCTTTAATAAGCGCTACAAATTAGATATTTTTTTTAGATCCAGAGCAGGCTTCATGAGGACTATTCTCCAGGGGCTTCTGGACCCTTATTCTTCCTCCTACCAAGTTGCGATAAGCTTTGAGAATCTACCTATGTGGCAGTAAGGCAGTGTGTTTGTGTTGCAGAAAGTACAGTTGAATAAGTTCCACTTAACTCTAACAGCAGATGTTCATAGAGCCCATAAGGTTAACAGAGCAGAGAAAATTAGTAAAATAATGGAAGCTGGAGCTCAAACTAGGAACAGAAATTCCTCCAAAACTCATCAATCTCTCCAGGAGTAGAAAAGAATGGAGGGGGTAGGTGGGTGGGAAGTTGAGGAAGAATGAAACAGGACAACACAGATGGAACCTTATGGTGAGTGCATAACTTTTTAATCAGATGTTGATATTTTCATTCATTCCTCAACTGTTGGGAAAGAGTCCCCAGCTACCTAAATCCCAGGAGGACTCTAAGGAAGGATATTCTGGAGCAGCACTGAGCAAAAGGCTGCTCTTCCCCTAGAGACCGGATCCAATTTGCAATGAGCAATAAAAGTATGAGGATTAGCCCAAGTTGCAGATGCAACTTTTCACTAAAGGATAAATAAATGACAATGGAGGGATGCGTTTATAACCCAATGCCCTTCAAAACTCTAGAATAAACTTCCCCGGTACAATGAGCACTGTGATTCACCATCTTCCTTTAAACATAAACTAGATGACTGGATGTGTATCCACAAATTTAGTCCAGGATTGACTAGTATCACCTTCCAGGAGAAAGGATGCATTGCCTGAGTGAGGGTACTCACAGGTAGGGAACAGTCATTACTATCAATGGACTTGAAATATTTATGAATCTATAAATCTAAAACCCTTTACTTGTAGGCCACTCTGACATCATTTGTGAGAGATGCAATTACTTATTCAAGCTGGTGGCTCATGTCTCTACATCACCTGTTGTCTCACAAGCACTTTCTGCAAAGAAATAGAATAATCCACCATTAGTGGCTTACTTAACAACAACCTAGGCAACCTCCAAGCCACAGAATCAGATCAATAATGATTTAAAAAGGCACTCTTAAATACTTAACCAAGTTGTGACTTCTTTAACAAAATATCTGAAGCACTAGATAAAGATCTGACTGTATATTCTGTTTACTCTGACCTTGCCAAACCTTCAGTACCATCCACCATTCACCATACAAACATACATACATACATACATTATAAACAAATATTAAAAACAAAACGCCCAGAATCACCATGCCAGCTGAAGGAAAAAAAAAACACAAGTCACATTAGTGCTTTCATTCGTTATAAACTAATATAAATATTAATCTATCCTAGGACAGCAAATTGCCTCATCGAGAGACCACATGCCATAGGATTGGTAGCACCTCTTAAAGTCAAAGAAACATCACTAAGAGTGTCCTGCAGGGCTGCATCCAGAGGTATAGCTGTGGTGAGATAAAGTGGGCAGCTTTCTCAGGCACAAAGTGTTTGGGTTGGGATCTGCAGATAACTAATAAGTTGGTTGTGCTGTAACAGTATTCATTTCCATACAATAATTTCAGCAATTCATGTGTGGCATAAGCTGTAGCAAGCCACTTACTTCAAGTTTAGTAGCAAAAGGCTGGCAGCAGTTTTTCAAAGTAGAAAGATGTTTTTTGGGGGGGAGGGAGAACATCAAATCAGATAATGGCACTACGTACTAGATGAGTAAGCCATGGCTCTGCTCCAACCCTCATTCTTTTCTCATATCTAATTTTTCTGAAGTCAAATCAGGAAGTGAGGGTTAATAAATAAGTTTGTCGACAATTGCAAATTAGGTGGAATCATCAAATTTATTCTTCATCAAGGCCTGGACCACTCCAGCACCTGGTGCACCAGGCAAGGTAGTACCATAAATACCATAAAACCATAACATAGTTAATGTTCAGAAAACCACCAAGCCCTCTTCTTGTTGCATTGCTGGTACACCCTCAGAATGGACATACTCATAAGAGATCTGTGTACTCATATTGAGAATGAACTTTCTTTTGACCATTATGTCTCAGTTATAGAATATCTTTTACTTTGTTCAACTTATTTGTTGTGGTATTTCATGCAGAGCCAAAGAGTCCTTGATAGTACAATATGCTTTCCTCATTAGAGCACACTTTGATACAATGTTCACTTTCAGATGTATCTTTTCAAACACATTGGCCATCTTAAAACACCCCAAAGATTCCTGATTAAGAAGATCCCTGGTCTAGGTAATGTAAGTTATTCTGATAGATTATATTCCTGTCTTTTATTCTGTTTCTTATAAATTCTTTAGTGGTAACCTCCATGTAACCTTCTGAGAAAGGGAAGGCCCACCTCTCTTCAACCTTATCTACCTTCACAGAGCTAGCATCCTAACAAAGACCTGTTTGAAAGACCATTAACAACACCTGCTGGTACACTAGATTTCTAACCTAAGACATTCCCTCATTCAAGAATAGACACTCCTTATACATCAAACCAAACAACTCCTTTTCTACTTTCAAAACCATTCTAGATGATTGCATGGTTGATCATAAATGTATGCACACAGTATGTGGCAATATTCTTTTAACTAAGGGTAACTAGCATATGTATATTATATTCAGGTAAAGTTCCCCAAGGTTCTAGATGACCCTCTGGTCATAAACTATAAATCTATTTATTTTATTTTACATTTGTTGACCGGGCTAGTCTAGCTGGATATATGTCCATTTTCAGTAGAGGCCCGGGGAGAAAAGCTCCACACATACATAATAATGAACAGACAGACATATTGTTAATAAAGACATACAATAAAAATAGAAATATAAATCAGTTTGTTAATAAAGTAACATATATTAAGGAACTCAAACAGTTTAATATCATACATAATGTTTGGTCAGTTTCAAAGCATTTTACCTAGTACATAAAGGTTATGCAATAAGGCATTTGCCATATGGATAACAGTTGAAGCTCAGAAGGGTAGAGTAGTAGAAGGAGAATGTAAGATGAATAAAAGGGAAGAGGCAGGGGTTAGGAAGAGAGAGAGGAAAAGAAGGAAGACAGTCAGGAGGAGGTGGGAGAGATGGGAGAAGTAGGTCAGAGCATAGTGGGACAGCAAGGGAAAAGAAACAGGGTAGTTGCTAATTAATAAGCAAAAGAAGGGTAAAAGGAAAAGAGAGGGTGGAGAGATGGAAGTTAGCCTGCAGTACTACAAGAACAAAGCCAGTGGTTTTGGAAGTACAGTTTGATATGTTGTCTGAAAAGAGGTAAGGATGAGATTAGAGTTAACTCCTTGGGCAGCAAATTCCATGCTCTTCCTACAGTATTGGTGAAAAGAGAGTCGCCAGCTACGTTGTGGGCCTTTATGGGTTTGGTCATAAGTTTACAAGAGGAACGAAGAGAGGTAAGATTGTTATAAGGGAGTAAAAGTTGTGAAAGTATAGGGGTGTTGGTAGGTTGGTACAGTAATTTGTGGGCAATAGTAAGTTGTGAGATAATAAGATAGTTTTGTAGTTCCAGCCAGCCTAAGTGTTTCAAGTTGTGGCAGTGATGGGTTCTAAAAGGGTTACCAGTAGCGAAGCGGGCAATGTTATTGTAGCAAGTTGCTAGTTTGTTTAGGTTAGTTTTCTTGAGGTTGGTGAAGATAGGGAGGCGTAAAGAGAGTTGATATGAGATGGGAGTGAGCAATTGTAGCTCTAGTAGATGGGGTGAGAAATGGTTTAATACGGTATAATGATCCTATTTTTCTGTTAACTGATTTGATGGTGTTGTTGATGTGTTGGTCAAAAGAGAGATTGTTATCAATGGTTATTCCTAGTAGTTTAGTTGTGGGGTCAGGAGAGATGACAGTGTTGTTGATTGAGGAGATGGTGAAGTATAGTGGAGAGGTATGCAGTGGTGGGGGTGAAGAGGAGAAGTTTGGTTTTTTTAGCATTGAGAAGTAGGTATCGTCTAGTGAACCATGTTTCTACTGTGTTAAACATAGTTTGAGTTAGTGAGATTAGATCTGAAGAGGAGGATGCTGAGCAAATGATAGTGGAGTCATCTGCGTATTGAATGCAGGTAGCTTGAGGAATTACAGAGTGGAGATCATTAATATAGAGGGAGAAGAGGAGAGGACCAAGAATGGAGCCCTGAGGGACTCCTATAGTGATGGGCAGTAAGGATGAGATATGGTTTTCCCAACGAACGGCTTGTTGTCTGTTACTGAGGTATGGCGTAAACCATTTGATGGCAAGGTTATCAAATGAGAGGGATTCAAGAATGCTAATTAATGAAGAGTGGTTGACCATGTCAAAAGCTTTAGAAAGGTCAATGAATAAGGCAGAAGAGAATAGATTACTGTTGCGATTGCTGTTTATGGTATCTACAAAGGAAAGGAGGGCAGTGGTGGTGCTATGGTGAGGTCTAAAGCCATGTTGACAGTTAGCTATAATATTGTGAAGAGAGGTACTGTACAAGTTGCTGATGAATACATTTCTCCATCATTTTTGCTAAGGGAGAAAGAAGAGCAATAGGTCTGAAGTTAGAATAGTCAATAGAGTTACCGCCTTTGTGTAGAGGGATTATATGAGAGATTTTCCAGATATGAGGGATGGTTCCCTCTTGGATGGTCCTATTTATGAGTATAGAAATTGGGTAAGCAATTTCTTTGGGTGCCTTTGCAGAAAAAGGGAAGGAGCTTGTCGGCAGAGGGGTACAAGGTTTCAGTTTGAGAATAAGTTTATAGATGAAAGAGGTAGGGATGGGTTGTAGAGAGAAGTAGTAGGAAGAGTTTACTTCATTATTAGGAGGATAGAAGTTATTAGTGTTTAATTGTCTAGCGAGAGATTGAATAGTTTCAGTAAAGAATGAGTTAAAAGCATTTGCAGTTTGGAGAGGGGTGTCTGGGTCAGCATTTAGTGGAGAGGGAGTTTTGGCTGTTCCTGGTGAAAGGAGTCTATTGATTGAGGACCAAAATTGTTTGGGTTTATTTAAGTTGGTTTCTTGTAGGTTGCAGTAGAACTTTCTTTTGTCGGTGAGTATAGCTTTTTTGGTAAGATTTCTAAGTTGGCGAAAGTGAAGAAAATCAGAGCTGATTCTATGGGATTTCCATTTGTTCCAGACCTTGTTTTTAGTGAGGATTAGTTTTTTAGTTTCATTTGAGAGCCAAGGGGCTGTATTAGATTTTATTCTAATAGTACGCTCAGGAGCATGTTTGTCCAAAATAGAAAGGAAAGTAGAATTAAAGAATAATACAGCTTCATTAAGTGGAAGAGTCTTTAAGGGGTTCCAGTTACAAGTTCTGAGTTCGTTTTGAAATAAGTCGATTTTAAAGTGTTTAGTAGTACGTATTTGTCTTATATTAGGGAGGTGGAGATAATCAGTCTTCTCTCTTGTAATGTAAGTTAAGCAATGATCACTGAGGTCATCAGGCATAGTCCCAACTTTATATGTGATGTTAACTTTGTTTATGAGAATCCAGTCTAAAATAGTCTGCTTCATACTTGACCTATTAAGCCTCGTTGTTGAGTTAATGGTTTGAGTAAAACCATTTAGGTTAATATGAGAGGTGGGATTGTCAGTATTAATAGTATTCCAGTCGATATTTAAGTCGCCAAGAATTATAGTTTCTTGGGGTAGTTGATGGAAACCCAATTGAGAAAGTCTTCTACAATTGGTATATTGTTTCCAGGAGGTATGTATATGCAGATGATGTAAAGGGCTTTCTTAGCATTAAGTTGAAGTTTAGTGATGATGGCTTCTATTTTACTATTTTGGGTTGGACAAGCTGAAAGGGTAGAGATATTAAGATGATTCTTAAACAGTATTGCTACTCCACCCTTTCGTTTAGTACGGTCAAGCCTAAGTATATTATAGCCTTGTGGTATAATCTCAGTATCTTTAGTGGCTGGCTTTAGCCAGGTTTCAGAGAGACAGAGAATGTCAAAGCAGTGAGTATCTAGGAGGGTGTGTAGGTAGGGTACTTTGTTGTTTACACTTCGTATGTTAAGATGTCCTATGAGGAGGGTATTATTGGTGAAAGGTTTAGATGCTTGTAAAGAAGGATATGCAGGGCCAGGGTTTGGGTGAATGTCACCATCTTTTAAGGTTGGATCATCAGGCTTAGATGTGAATTTGAATCTGAGGAGGGTTAGAGTTCTTATTTTTCTATCTGAGGGTAGGGTGTAGGTGAGGTGAGAGTACCTATGGTATTTGGGTAGGTGGTAGGTAGGGGTGGATTTGGCATTAGAGAATGAAGTGTGAGAAGTGTAAGAGGAAGATGTATGTGTTTGTGAGTGTTTTGGTTGAAAAAGGAGTGGGTACTCAATGAAGGTAAGGAGGTAGGTAGAGTAAAGGGCAGTTGAGAGTAGAATTGAGAGTAATAGCAGTGTGGATAAGTTGAGACTCATATTTATGAATAAGTAAGTTAGAGGTGGTTAAAGGGAAGAGGTAAAGGATTAGGGGTAGTCAGGAGGAAGTATATGTGTATAATACAAAGAAAGATCTATGAATGTATAATGACTTGCCAGGACTTTGAAGTGATGTATTTAGTAGTTACCTTGGGCATGATAATAGATCATAAATAAAATTGATCCCACAACAAGAAGAACAAACAAACTTGGTATAATTCATCTCTAATGCATAAGAATCAACTTTATAGTGCAATTAATCTAGAAGATAACATATTATTGCTGTATTTTATATATCAGAGGTGTACAGGATCAAATCTCTTTTCATTCATTACACTACTGCTAAATATCTTCCTAAAGCAACTCCTAAATCATCACTTGAGCTGCATTAGCTTTCATAGTGCTGTGTCATGGCCGTGGCTTACACAATTAGCATTCAACGGATTACCAAACACTGAAGGCTGAAACTTACTTGTAACAGTACCATTTGGCATAAGACCACCTGGAATTATTTCTTTTGAAGTGTTCCTTGTTTATCAGAAAGACATGCCCATGGATTTATGAAGCTCGGCGCAAGGATGGTTTTAGCCTTGCACTGAGCATCCTCATTACAAATGCAATAACTACTGTATTTACTGTGACTTATAAATCTCAGTTTAAAACACAGAATGTAAGGAATGCTACCACTATAAAATAGTTTGTGCTGAAGAGTATGCCATTTATACCTCTTTCATAATCCCTATGATTGCAGAGATATGAACATTTGTTTGAAATGTGAAGACGTAATTTGATTCTGTTGAAAGGTTTAGGCTCCACCCATTGGAAGTTACAGAGCAAACTTCCTGAGCTCCATTGGAGTGAATGAGTTAAGACAGTTATTGGTGCAGAGAATTTGCTTGTGATTGGTATACTTCATTACAAAAATTGGAAGAGGTACAACAATACCTTATCATTGATAATTATTTTCTCTGTATGGCACAGGCAGGTCATGTTAGTGTTGTCAAACATCACATAGCCTTTGAATACTATGCAGTTTCTTATACTAAAGAGTCATGGAATTATTAACACCAAGGAAAAGAACAGTTAAAAAAGTACAGATATTAATGATTTAAAAAATTATATGAAGACAGCAGAGAGTGAGTTAAACCAATGCTTAGAATAAAAAGTAATCCAAAGTGTGGAAATTCTTATATGAGTTTCATAAAAGAGGCTTTAATAAAGCTGAGTTACAGTGAAGTGACATCAGGGTCACTTTTTCTTGGTACTAAGATCTTAATCATAAAGATTCTGTGCAACTTAAGCAAATAAATTAATTAATTAACTGCAAATTATAATTATTTTGACCAAACAGGGAGATTTTATGAGTACAGATAAAACCAGATTGATGATAAGAATTAACAAAATCCTTTAAATGTTTTGCATTAGATGTAATTTTCCTTTTTCCTATAGTAGTAGTATCATTTTCATGTAGGATACAATTAAAGTCACCTGCCAAAATAATATCTCCTATAGAAAATTATATGATCTTATCAAGATGGTATTTCACTGTATTAATACCAATTCCTGGTACCAATATACATTGATTAATGTATAAGTCTTTCCATTAATTTGTATTGTAATCATACAAAACATTCCTTTATCATCTTGATAAGACTTAATAGTTTTAGGAATGGGCATACTTTTATTCCATAAAATAGCCACTCCTCTTTTTTTCTGTGTGTGCTCTGAACTAACCAATACTGTATATTTATTTGTGGCTAATTTATCAATATCTTTTTTCAGGAGATGTGTTTCTTGAAGGAATACTAAATTGGCCTTATGTAAATTAATGTATCTTATTAAGCTTGCCCTTTTTCACGGGTTATTCAGTCCATTAATGTTTAAAGAAATTCCTTTTAGAGAAGTCATTTGGCATTTTTAAAACATATAAAACTTATAATCAAAATAACAATTAACAAAATAAATAATGTTATACCTCCTCCTTTAGGTGTACCTTTAAATATAGATGTATTTATTGAATCTCTTATGGGATTTTGTATAAAATTCAATTTTGTTTGTAGTGACAATGAGCTTACAAAATGTATTGTGGATGTCAGAACTATATACACATAACAGTGAACAAAAGAAGATAATGTAAGGATTAAACCTTGCACCCAGCCTGGAGTTAAAAACTCCAACTTAGAGTAGCACATACTACTCAAGTTAACCCCCTACCCTAAGCAGCAGTACCTCAGCTGCCACCTTATCAATTTAATACTAGTTATTATTAACTTAAATTAACAACTTTCAATTAGATTATCTGGTAAGACAAAGCTACACATTTGATAAATCAGCATCATATAAACAAATAGAAACTTTTAAAAACAATTCATACTGCTATGTACATCTATTTAATATAATACATTTATAATCAAATAGCATTCAAACAAACTTGATATTAGGAACCAATAAGAGAGAGAGAAATAAAAGAAGTGAGAGAGGGAGAGAGAGAGAAGAAGAAGAAAAAAAAAAAAAAAAGGAAAAGAGGGCATATCTACATATTAATTTATTCAAAGTTTGTAAAAATAAGTTCTGATGTTCATTTAAAATCAATAACTTAGGCTATTATGGTTCAGACATTACATATGTTAAGATGTACCTATTTTCTGTCATAGAAATGCAGTTGACAGCTTCCAAAAGACTTTAAATTACTTGCATCAAAGCTTTTTTCTCATACTTATTATTGCCAGTAAAATAAAATATTATATTTATAGAAATGGTTATAAATCATACTGCATAGCTATGTAAATTCTCAGATATACTTGCATTATTGTGTAGAAAGCCATCTGTATTTTATATATCTGAACTGCTGCTTTAAAATATGTCACATGACAACTTCTTCTAAGATAGAGTCATAAAGATATTTATACTTGTCAGTCAGATAAATCAAATGAATTATAGCAATGTATATGTTTAAATCATATGTTTTTACATACATTAATATGTTGCAGTCAAGTAAACTTTCAAAAACATATGTATAAATGTTTCACTTTCTATGCCTTCTAAAATATCACATTTGCTTACTATGGGATACTGAATCATTTAAAATCATTATAACTTTCATATTTTATAAATTATAACATGAATAAATAAGTAGTTATAAAAAATAACTCACATTTAAATGTTATAGTGTTCATTTTCCATCACAGAGTCGCATTTGCAGCAGTTCTACTTCCTGGTAGAGTGTTCTTCTTGAATATGCGATGTGTCAGTGTGAATTCAGGGGTCAAAGTTCAAATTGACTGTATTCAGCTTCTCTGCGTGAATTCTGAGTGTTGAAGCTTTAAAACAACTCGAGGACACTATTCACGAGGTAACCCACAACCCAAATTGTCTCCCTTAACATTCTGGCGGGAATTTTGATAAAAAGAAGTGACTGACATTCATTTAGCAATATAAATGAAGCTAAACAGAGCAAAACCTTCGCGAAGTATTTTACAAGTTATTACAGCCTCTATGAAAGTGAAACTAAGCCCACAGTTATTAATATGTAATAGAACTAATTATTTATGCCCCTATTCAATTTTTATACAAATCTTATTATTTTCTGTATCAGTATGATCAAAAGCATGTGAATGTACTAATATGAAAGGAAATAGAGAGAGAGAGAGCATAAAAAAAAGAGAGTAGAAAATAAAGAGAGTAAGAAAAAAGATAAAAAAATGAAAAAGGAAGCTATAAAAAGTATCTACAGTGAAATATTACTTGCTGTTTATATTAATAAAGATGGATATGAAACATATTATTTAGTACTAATTAGTTCTAATTATTATTAATTAAAGCATGACAGATTATTTGTAAACAAGTATAAGCAATAAAATCAAGGAAGTATAATTAGCAATAGCATTTAAACACCGTATGGCACTTTCTGAGTGCAGGGAGCATGTTAGATATGTGTACACTACTTAAACATGACCCCTGCACTCAGTAGTGTTTGTGTCCATTTAGCCTTAGCAGTAGCATGCCTTTATGAGCATGCAAGCAGTGCTGCTGTTAAAGCTAAGGGTAAACAGACATGGTTCACTCCATGTGGGAGTAGCACTATTCCTGATACAATGTTCACTTTCAGATGTATCTTTTCAAACACATTGGCCATCTTAAAACACCCCAAAGATTCCTGATTAAGAAGATCCCTGGTCTAGGTAATGTGCGTTATTCTGATAGATTATATTCCTGTCTTTTATTCTGTTTCTTATAAATTCTTTAGTGGTAACCTCCATGTAACCTTCTGAGAAAGGGAAGGCCCACCTCTTTTCAACCTTCTCTACCTTCACAGAGCTAGCATCCTAACTAAGACCTGTTTGAAAGACCATTAACAACACCTGCTGGTACACTAGATTTCTAACCTAAGACATTCCCTCATTCAAGAATAGACACTCCTTATACATCAAACCAAACAACTCCTTTTCTACTTTCAAAACCATTCTAGATGATTGCATGGTTGATCATAAATGTATGCACACAGTATGTGGCAATATTCTTTTAACTAAGGGTAACTAGCATATGTATATTATATTCAGGCAAAGTTCCCCAAGGTTCTAGATGACCCTCTGGTCATAAACTATATATGAATGTATAATGACTTGCCAGGACTTTGAAGTGATGTATTTAGTAGTTACCTTGGGCATGATAATAGATCATAAATAAAATTGATCCCACAACAAGAAGAACAAACAAACTTGGTATAATTCATCTCTAATGCATAAGAATCAACTTTATAGTGCAATTAATCTAGAAGATAACATATTATTGCTGTATTTTATATATCAGAGGTGTACAGGATCAAATCTCTTTTCATTCATTACACTACTGCTAAATATCTTCTTAAAGCAACTCCTAAATCATCACTTGAGCTGCATTAGCTTTCATAGTGCTGTGTCATGGCCGTGGCTTACACAATTAGCATTCAACGGATTACCAAACACTGAAGGCTGAAACCTACTTGTAACAGTACCATTTGGCATAAGACCACCTGGAATTATTTCTTTTGAAGTGTTCCTTGTTTATCAGAAAGACATGCCCATGGATTTATGAAGCTCGGCGCAAGGATGGTTTTAGCCTTGCACCGAGCATCCTCATTATAGATGGTGCAGCAGCACCATATGAATATGTATGAGGATGTGCTGCTGCACGCTCGATGTGCACAGGAAATGTGTGCAAGTGCAGGGGGCATGTACAAGTGCTCTACGGAGGCGTAAACATGCCCCGACAGTTGCACAACCTACTATGCTTACTATTACAGCCCACCTCTAATAGTAAGTCAGTAATTCAGTGTCCGTGGATACCGAAATATATGCTAAGCATACAAGTGTCCATGAACAGTGAAATAAAATCGAAGTAGTAAACACACAAGCACGTAATGGAATGTTGAGCCCCTTCCCTAGAACTTTCACAATTAGATTCCCCCTTGTCCCTATTATACATTTGTATTGCTGCAATATCGAAAGTGTAAGCAAAACGCAGAGTGTTTGCTTGTTGCTGCCCTCCGCTGAGTGTAGCTTACACATCAAAATCATTCAAATAGAGAAAAACATGTGGAATCAACATAAATGTCAATAGTGTAGTGTTTAGAGCATTCGCCTAATGAACAGGCATTCACGGTACGAGTCCAGCAATAGCACATATAATTTTCCATGTGGAATGAATGTCGTTTTGCTGTAAAACCGACATAAGAGTATCACATGAGATGCTTAACTAAATGTCATTCAATCAAAGTGGTACTGTCATAATGAATAAGGCACTAGTAAGCAGGTGTAAGCACAAATAAGCAGCAGTAAACATATATAAGTACCAGTAAGCAAGTCTGAGTGCGCTTGCTCAGGTGTAAGCAGTGCCCAGCATAGGAAATGTATATAAGTATATACAGATGTATAATATATATATATATATATATATATATATATATATATATATGATGAATGAATGTCGTAACAATAAAGCATACAAAAGGAATGAGAAGGGAATCAACAGCAACCCCAGTATTATATAGTGCTGTCAGCGTATGCCATATCAAGCTGGGCAGGAGTGAGCAAAGCACTGCTACTCACACCACAGACAGGATATTACCAGTGGGAGTAACATTGTTGATCTGCTAAGTCTACTTTACAAACAGAGGGTAGTCCCTGGTGGGACTACCCAAAATTGTGATAGGATGTTTGGCCATCTGACCATTACACAAGCAATGGCAGGTATGTTTAAGGACTAAATGGAGGGAAAGCCTGAGAATACATGGGTTGGGACACCATACGTGTAGGGCCCCTAACGCTCGGGAGAGGGCAATGTGTGGAGGTGTGTCATGGCTGCGATAGCAACTGGACAATGGATGGTATGCGTGCATGTTGAACTCGGGTGGGGTGGAGGAACTATGAGTACGAAATTATGGATCCAGGCATGTCAGGGTTGGATGGGCTGGTTCTAATTGGACCGTCTCATGGAGGTCAGTGAGTTTGTTATAAGTATATATGCATACACACATGCATACATCTATATGTAGAAGTACATTTTCTGTAACATTCATTCCATTTGCAGACATAAATAACATGAATGTGCCCTTACAAACCTCGACAGTAGATAGAATAATAGGTTGTGCATATAAGGGAAGGGACAAAACTGCTAAAATGCAGAAGTGTGTACAATGTCTGAAGTCAGTGCTGTGCTGAAAAAATCAAATGTGAGGACTTTCCCACACATGGGATCATTCCTGTGATCTGCCTGCTACGGCAACGCCAATTACTAAACCAGTCTATTTGTAAAAGAAATACGCTGAACACGTACATAATTAGGCTCTCGTGTAACGTGTGTGTTACCACATAGTCATACTTATTAATTTATTGTGGTGTCATGTTAACGGGAGTAAGGATGTAATGAAGTATAGAGTCTAATCTTGAAATAAAGACATGCGTGTCCCATGTGGGACAACCCAAAAATTGTGAATAGTGTCATTTTTGTTGCTTATGTCACCAATGTTTGAGGACTAAAAGTTTGAGATTTCTGAGGATACATGGAGTGAGTCAACCGATGGGATGGGTCTACAGGAGTAGGGAGTGGCCAATGTGTAGTGGTGTGGATACACCACAAATTCAACTGGAGAAAGGATGACTGCAGTGTTAGTGAGGCATTGGGGTGGGTGTTTGGGGAACTAGGAGTCATGGGTATATGGGTATATATGCAAATGAAGCAGCACAGCAGTAGTGTATTGGTTAGAGCATCCGCCTAACGAACAGACATTCCCATTCCGAATCCCACTGCAGCACATACTATTTTCCATCGGTAATCTGTACATGAACATATTTTGACATCTGTCCACTGTATAACCTGCAAAATAACAATTAAAAGTGAACTGGAGCGAAGTGTCAGTGTCATAATGAATAAGGCACTAGTAAGCTAGTTTAAACATATATAAACACCAGTAAGCATGTGTAAGTGCATTTGCGCGGGGTATGCACTGCTTTACAGACACACACACACTCATATGTATATATATATATATATATATATATATATATATATATATATATATTCATACATATATATATATATATATATATATAGTTGAAGACATATACATATATATATATATATATATATATATATATATATATATATATATATAGTTGCAGACATATATATATATATATATATATATATATATATATATATATATATATATATATATATATATATATATATATATATGTGTGTGTGTGTGTGTGTGTGTGTGTCTGTGCATAGATATACACAGATATGCAGCTATGATAGGAAACAGCACACAAGAATGACATATGTTCACAGGCTATGCCAATGGAAGTGAGGGGCCCAAGCAAGAAACATGAAACACGTAGCATGACCTTCCACCCCCCCCCCCAGCCGGACACAGGAAACATACACACAAACCTGCAAACAATGTAAATAGTCCACTGCTCCCCAGACCACAGGCAGGATACAACTGGGGGGGTACACAGTGCACCCATGAAATCTAATCTTGGAACACAGACAGGAGCGTCCCTTGCGGGACACCCCAAAAATTGACATAAGACCAAAAGAAGGTGATACGTCGAACATTCTGGCTGGGGTGTGTACATACTCGGAATACAAGGGTGGGAAAGCCTGATGACCCATGGGTCAAGACAATATATGACATGGGTCCTGTGAAGTGGAGAGTGGGCAGCGTGTAGTGGTGTGTTCAGACCCAACCAGGACCCAGAGTAAGGATGGGTGCTGTAGAGGATGTGCGGGTGGGGGAACTATGGGTAGCTAGTTATGGGTCTAGGTGTGCAGGTGTTGGCTGATGTGGGCCTATATGGACAGCCCCAGAGATGTAAGCAAAAGTGTTCATTGGGCAGAGGCATCGCCCAACGAGCAACCACACCAGCTATGAATCCCACTGCAGCAAAGTGTAATCTAGATGGCAAGGAACAGAATAACCATATGTAGATGTATATAAGTAGAGGTATGTGTGTGTAAATCTACCCATAGCAATATAGAGATATACCTCTCCCTCTCCATAGTACAAATGTATACATACAGAGACAGAATACATATACATACCCACATATAGATGTATACATATGCAGACACCCACAGACCCATATGTTGTTAAATATATATAGACAGCAATATATAAATATATACATTTATGCATACATATACAGATATATCTGCATATAGTAATGTATATATATATATATATATATATATGTGTGTGTGTGTGTGTGTGACTGTAAATATACACATGTATATAGCTAGGATATGATACAGCAGTTACAAATTACATATGGTCACAGGCCATGCATATGGGGGTGAGAGGTCCAATCAACAAATGTGTAACATGTAGCATCAACCCCCCCCCCCCCCAGCTAGGCCGGTGAGACATACAGCCACACAATAAAAGTAAACACACCACTGTTTCCCAGACCACCGGCAGGATACTACCAGTGGAAGAGACCTGCCAGGTCTTATCTTGAAACAAAGACATCAATGTCCCTTGTGGGACACCCCAAAAATTACTGATCATCGGAGTCCATCCCTGTAATGATTCATCAAACCTGGCTGTAGACATACACAGACCATTAGGTTGTGCAAGCCTGATAACCCATGGGTCGACACAGCGGAGAGTGGGCAGTGTGTAGTGGTGTGTTTATACCCCACCTGCACCCACAGTAAGGATGAGTGCTGTAGAGGAGGGTCAGGTGGGGGAACTATGGGTATGCAATTATGGGCCTAGGCATGCAGGTGTTGGCTGGTGCAGTCATATTAGGACCACGCCGGGGATGTAAGTAATATTCTGAAATCGGCATAGCTTACGCCCATACCTCTCAACCCCTAAGAGCAAATCCACTGGACAGGACATAAACCATTGTGGGAACAAATAGGGACCATACCTCTCAACTGTCCCTAATTTTGACTCAAATTCTAACTCTGTCTCATTTAATCCCTCCTAAAACTAGTGACTTTTTGAGGAAAGGTGGTGAATTGCATGTAATGAATAATGACAACAATTAAGAGTTATAAACTTTATTTACCTCAGAAAATGTGTATTAATTCATATGCTCTTAGTCTGTCAATGTGTCAAGTTAATAGCACTAATATTTTAAATGTGTCCCTGACTGTCCCTGATGTTGTCATGACTTGTCCCTGATTCAGTTGATATTTGTCCCCAATCGTTTGAGAGGTCTGATAGGGACAGAAAACGCATATTCCACTTACAGCCTTAGAAAGATGATAGAATTATAGGTATGCAGTAGCATGACTCGGCTAAAGGATGTGGGTTCCAAAACCCAATTACAATTGAATGGTGTCAGTTCCCATGTATTAGCCAGACAGGTGCAGATTGTAAGAGGAACACACCAATAATATGAATCAAACTCTGGACAGGCCGTGGATTCTGTACAGTTGAACGGCATGCTTACGCCTAATGGGCAGTCATTCCCGATACTGTAGGCATGTAATCTGATGTAATAGGCATCACAAGGTAATATCATAGTCCTCACTCCCACCCGGAGTGTGAGTATCCAGATGCAAACACCAAATGTAGTGCATTTGCAAGTGCGGGTGCAAGCGGATGTAAGCCTGTTTGGTCGCTGGTATGCGAGTATCACACTGGTGAAGCAACATAGAGGCTAACTGAGTGTAAGAAACTGTAACTGGAGGTTAGCATTGCTTAGCTCCTCGCAAACCCACGCACACCTGCTCACAACTGCTTTAAAGTGCCTTAATCACTCCGTATCCAACGGCCTTGTTCTGCATAGCAACAAAATAAATGGCCTCTGCAAGGCTCAAAACCAGGCTCCTACACACCATGGCCAATGTGATTTACCACTAAACCATGGCAGATATACAGACATTGGATGTTATCGCAAACATATCATCCAGCACAGTCATTCAACAGTATAGGAAATGTATTCCATCATGTAGATGTATGTGTGTGTGTTTATGTCCAGATATAGATACATACATATATATAGATATATCAAGAACATCCCATGTGACAACAAAGCATTAAAAAGGAATGAAAAGAGAAACACCAGCAACGCCTGCATTATGTAGTGGTGTTGTCCTATGTAATATCAAGACTCCCTCAGACAGACATGTGTCATTAATACACGCAAACATTTGTACATTGGCCAAATTTACATTAACACAACAGTTCCTGTCCAATCATTACGTGAGAACAGTACTCTTGCAAGGTGCTGTGTGCGACATCATCATCATGAAAAAGGTAAATGGGGTAACCATAGAGGGACCTGTAGTGTTGTGTGTACAATGGGGTCATCTGCATCACATGTACCTGAAACTTTACGAGTCATGTGCATACCAGGATCGTGTGACTGAGAGACAGGGGTGAGGACAACTGGAATATGTCGTGATGCAAATTAAAAAGGTTACATGTCTCTAATGGACACGTGTGAAATTGACAGCTATGTATGGGGTAAATGTTGTTTTTCAAACAGATTGGCCTTTTGTTTTTGTTGGGTGAGAGTGGGATGTGGAGAAAGGAGAGTAGGTATGCTTCTGGAGGATAGGTTGGGTAGGATGACAGACAAGACAGCATACAGGGTCAGTATATGACACATGTGGGGGGATACACCTTGGATGGGGAGGGGTGTTAGGCAATCACAAGCCTATGAGCCTCCAGATGGAAACAGTGGGATGGAGGTCCCCAGCCATGGGCAGCCACCACTGCACCAAAACAGCTGCAAAGGTGGCTGTGCTGGGGGCTGTCTAAGAGGGACAGGCTTGCCCTCTAAATGTGACACTCTGCCCTCGAGCTGGCTTATCTGGCCTCAAAACCCCTTATTGAACCCCCTATGCACCACATCTGGGACTGTACGACAGTGGTCAAGTTCCTCTCTAACCTGCTCCCAGGAGGGACAAGCCCCATCCTCAGTGGCAGTTCCACCAGAAGGTGGTGCAGAGCCAACAGAGATGGAGGTCCAAGGCTGAACCCCAGATGTGCTGGTGCCCGGTGCCATGGCCAGCTGAAGTGGGACAGGAGGTTCCGCTGGGACCTCCAATCCCATACAGCCTATGGTGTTGCAGTTTTAACACAGATATGGCTTAGTAATAGTCAACAGCATTCAGGATTACTTATAACAGCATGCATAGATATGACCATCAACCCAACACAACAGATAGCATACATTTGCAGAGGGAGCACAACACATGCATATATACTGCATGACATCTGTACAAAGTGTAGAGGACTTGTGACTGCATATATTAACAGTGGCCCATTATTGGCATGTCACTGGGAGAATCTCAGACAGTGACTGTCATACCACTGTTTCATGTGACATATGTCCAATCAGGGATGTGATGGCTGTAACTCTCATCACTATCACCGTGTACTGACTGCAATCATCACACTATGCTTCTGCAGTTCACATATGTGTGTTCAGTCAGTAACACAAGATACAAATGGTTTCACACACTGACCAGTCCACAGATGACCCTACAGATGGGGGATCCCTCACAAACAGAGCACTGCCTTGTCAGTTTTAAAACATGCAGAATAGCCATTACCACACGCAACTTGTTAAACTGGCAGTAGTCTCAATGAAGCATAGCTACACTTACATGATGTAGTCATGCCTGGCACATCACCCTCCTATCTTTAGGCTATTTTCCACTGTGTATGTTGTTTGAGGAATATCCAGATATCATCTGTGATGCTGTTTACCAAACACCAGATCCAGTTTCCACTCACAGCGACTGTCATGGGCAAACACCAACATGATGTTCCTAGATATTGTACTGTGTTTCCATGTGATTGGCTATGGAAACTTCACCACAGCTGTTCCACATGCAATCAGCTAGAGGAAGACTGCAATAGGTGCAGAGGCCATCACCTGATCATGACCATCACTTACAAAATACAAGCTGCTGCTGAGCAGGTGTACAACTCCACATCAACCAGAGAGTGTGTGGGAGGGACAGACAGAGGCAAAGTACATCAGAGAAGGGCTTGGAGACTAAAACCTAAGCATTCTCTGTCACACACCTACCAGTACAGGGGTTCAAACCCCTGACTGACTAGCCATTACTATTACAAGTGCATACAGTTACTCCATGTGCCACATAGCTGACATGTTGGTGTGCTGTAAGAACATATATTTGTGCTGGTGAGTGACATCTGCAACAGAGATATAGTAGACATACATTAGGTGTAGCACACATGGCTGTCCACATGAACAGATGTCATTGTCAACACAACCACACTCTCTAAGGGACTCAGACACATTGCCACACTTTGCCAGGCTCAAAAATACACTTCCTAACTACTTAGTTTGCCACACTGCAGTAATGCACAGGTACTACATGCACAACAGGGGATATCCTGAGGTTCTGTGGACTAGGGCATGTGAACGTGTCTGATATCAGTCAGTATGCCAATGGGAGTTATACTGGGTGTGACTGTGGTTGGGAGCATCATACCCCACACACAGACATAAGGTGCCAGTACTGACATGCATGTGTTTATTGCTTCATGGGTGTGTAGTCGTTGGCTGTGCAAGATAGCTGTACGAGGCTAGATGAGAGGTAATCCTTGGCATCATGCCACCCAACAGTGGTGTGCAGTGTGGTTCAGGGGTGTAGTGTCTGCAATGTCCCACATGGATGGATATTGTATGAACTGTCCTGTCATCCTGGTTATCATTGTGTATGGCCATTGCTTTGCAATGCATGCCATGTCTGTGTTTGATAGTCCTTGACGTGGACATTGCCTGGGATGTGCATGTCCCACAATAATGTACAGTGACATGTACAAGTGTACCTGGTCTGGCTGGCACATGTTGTGTACACAGACTGTTATCATCAGATATGCCAATACTGGCCTGATGTGGCAGGACCTGCTACTAGACAGCAGGTTGACCCTGCACCTGCATTGATAGCATGATACAGGTATTCCCTGATATCAGTGGCATATGTCCATACAGGGCATGTGTGTGAGGCATTGTATGGCCTTTGTGGATCACATTTGATGGCACCACATATGTTGCAGGCATCCAGTTGGCAACATAGTGAAGGCACATTGTTCGCAATTATGTGCCTATCATACTGCTGGACAGGGCACCATGCCCTCTGCAGCCCACTGCAATCACACCATGCCTACTATCTGTCATCAATATGCAGGGTACTAGCAACATAGCGGGATATTCTAGGCAGGTGTGTCTGTGTATGACACATGGGTTCAGAATGTATTCCGGGTAATAGTAGGGTTGCATACTTTGTTCACCAGGCCTTTTGCCAGATGTAGAGGTATGGCTTGCCAACACAGTCCCTTGGCTGATTGACATCTGTACTCCTCGTGAGGTGGACATTGTGACATATAATATGGACACCATACAGGAAAACTACAAAAAAACGCTCCCCAACATGTCCAGTGGTTAGACACTCACAGCCACCTCCACACAGGCTCTGACTGTCAAACACACACATACCTGCCATATCTTGGAATCGAACCCCTACCTAACTAGTTTATCACACTACAGCACTACGCAGTTACAGCACACGCTATGGAAATTACTGGGTTACAGCAGTCCCATAGGTGTATTTCTAGGTGGGTGACATCAGCAGGATTGCCAAAAGTGAGTATGTGAATTGTAAAGAGTGTCCATACTCTAAAAAACATTGTTTCTTTCTCAGGCAGATGGACAGACACACACAGTTGGTCTATAGGGGATTAGAACACCTACCAAACTAGTTTATCACACTACAGCATTATGCAGTTACAACATGCACCATGGAGATTACTGGGTTACAGTAGTCCCAGGGGTGTATTCATAGGTGGGTGACATCAGCAGGATTGCCAAAGAAAGTCATTTCAAGTGTACTGTGAGTTGTACATGTCTGTTACCTGCGTGTACCAGCTGCTTACTGTCACAAAAACACATTTTCACTCATGTACAACTGCTTAAAAGTGTCTTATTCAGTCCTAATTGACAGTATCAACAAGGCTTGTAGGTCTTGAACCTTGGACCATGCACACTGAGGTCACTGGACTTACCACTAAGCCATCTGGGTTTTATACATGTTTCATGGATTTTATAATGCACATCTTACTACAGGTATTCCACAGTACTGAAAACAAATGGGACAGTCACTTTGTGTACATATGTACAGTACCCTTGAATGTACTGTACTCTGTGATACAACAAAGACAAGTCTACATCTGTACAACTGTCATAACTACACATGCACACACACACACACACATATATATATATATATATATATATATATATATATATATATATATGTGTATACACACACACACACCTACGGGATGTACACACACACACACACACACACACACACACATATATATATATATATATATATATATATATATATATATATATATATATACACACACACACACACACACACACACACAGACACAACTATAGCCATATATATATATATATATATATATATATATATATACACACACACACACACACACACACACACACACACACACACACACACACACACACACACACATGTCTGAACACCCTTTATGACACAGAAGGGTTCCAAAGGAACTGATGTATGCACAAAACAGAGGCATCTCGTTTTATAACATTTAAATCTTAATCAGCTCACCAGAGATGGTTGTTGTGTATGTGGAGTTTGGGGTGGGGAATGATGGCTAATGTAATCTACCCCAGGGATTGTGGAGTTTGGGTGGGGGAATGATGGGTATGGACTTACATCCTGGCAACCACTTCTGTGTCACTGCTCGACAGTGGCACAGGAAAATAACATACCCAACTGTAGCCATTCTTAACTGTGTATTCTTTACCATGTCTAACTATGTAATACTTTGTAGACACCAGTCACCACAGATGGCTGCCATGGTGTGCAGCATATTAAAAGACATTGCACATGTGTATGCCTGATTACAGGGTAGTCACACACACAAACATGCACACACTTGCCAGTATTGTACATACACATCTTGCCTATGTAATGGTAACTAGTACAGTGGCATGCATTTGGGGTATGTGCCACAGAACGCATACAATTACACTTACTCTGATTCCACTTCTGAGCTGGGTGACATCACAGTTGAGAAGGATAAAGGCCAGTGCAAAAGGAGGTATCTCTTTGGAATGCAGCAAAACCCGCTGCCATGACAGGATGCAGACACAAATACACACACACACAACCACACTCAGCCATTTGCTGAGACACACACACACACACACACACACACACACACACAGCCATTTGCTGACACACACTCAGGCATTTGCTGACACACACACACACACACACACACACACACACACACACACACACACACACACACACACACTTGCCAGTGGGGGGATCAGAACTCCTGCCTATCTACAGATCACTATTACAGTACTGCGCAGTTATGAGATGCACCACAGAGATTACACATTCCAAGGCAGTCAGAATGCCCTTCTAAGATTGAGGACAACAACAGGGATACTGACAGTCATGATGTACATAGCTGTAAACCTGTGTATTTAAAGTAGGTGTCTATTACAACCTGTATGCACAAACAAGACACATCATCTGCAGGTAGTACATAGGTAGGTCTGAGCGGTATAGTTGTAGCACAACAGTAACCTGAACTGAAGTATGCCCATCTGTGGAAAGGACAATTACTATCACTATACAGGATTACAGTGGTCATGCTCATACACATGGAATCACAGAACTTATTTGGATGCATTGACTCCAATTACACAAGGTAACAGTGGGCATGCTCATACACTTAGTAACAAAGGGCTTGTTTGGATGCACTGACTCAAATTACACAAGGTAGCAGTGGGTACGCTCATACACTTAGTAGCACAGGACTGTTTGGGATGCACTCCGATTCTAACAACAGAAGGCCACAGTGTCCATGCTCATACACCTACATGTACAGAACATGTTGTAATGGACTCCTATTGTAAATAGACAGGTTTACAGCTATGTACATCTTACCTGTCAGTATATATACACATCATACTGCTTTACTACCATTTACCTGTATGTGGCCCGTAAATGATATATCTGTGTCTGTGCTGTGTGATACACATGCATACATGTACATGAAGTACTGACATATATATGTTAAGTATGCACAATCACGCATGTGTGGACGTGACAGACAATAGGTTAACTGGGACACACAGGCAGATGCTACCTACAGCATGTGTCACACACCTTGCTGCCCTGAAAGGCATACATTGATAGCAGGTTGTGGACAGTGGCATGTGCAAGCATAATGTGTGAGCCACATTGTGTAATGGTACTAAGGTGCAGGTGTCAAGATGACCTCTCCCAGCTGTGTTCGTAGTTGACATTATTAGCAGGACTGCTACACTAAGTATATCTCACATTGGTTATATACACAATGTCTGCTGCTGTCCGTCACCTTACATGTGGCATTTGCTACCAAACACATTACTGCCACTCGCAGTGATGTCATGGTACGAGTGGCAACTGCTAGACCAAAACAATGAGCCAATGTCCTACTGCTATTATGAGGTTGTCCAGTGTCTGTCATTCCGGGCTGTCATGACTGAATGACAAGCCTTCAACACAGAGCACATGCATCCATGTTTCAAGTGAGTGTGGATAATACCTAGGTCACATTTACCCATGTAGTCACATTCCAAGGCAAATGTCCTACACACAGAAGTAACACCCTGACACCTACAAAACAATTGTATTGGATGCTTATGCTAACCAGTGCTAGATGTGTGGCTTTTGTAATCCATTTGCTCAATGTAGAACCTACAATGGAGAATACTGACATCTGTGCAGTGAGGGACACCTGGCTGAAGGCTCTGTAGTGCACAATTGCACTACCACCATATAACCACCATATAACTCAGACATGTGGGCTATAACACTGATATGGACCATTCCAGGTAGTGGTGTCCACATAGTCATAAAGGCTACTCACATGTAAAGACCACTACTCCATCATAACTCATCACAGATGAGTCAGGTACAGGTGACAGTGGCAAACGCTGCATTCTAGGTTGTAGCCTCATATACATCCACCACCTTGTCCCCAGACTACCAACACACATCCATATATGGTATGACATAGTACGGTAGACCACCAGATAACCTTCGATTGGTGGACTGTACCTAGGCCTACATCAACTGTGCAAAGTAACCATGTACAGGCACAGCTGCATAATGTGTTATGCAATGCAATAATACCACTGTTTGTATCCAGCTCAGTTGTACACATACCAGGGTCCTTCAGATGTTGTCAGCATTAACACAGTTGACTGTTGCTGTACACCAGTAAACAACACCCTCATGGTTGGATATGACCTAACTGTACCTGCCCTGGATATGTGCATCCCACACTCATACAACATAAATTACATTACCATAGCTTTTGTCATCCTTTCTACATACAGGTGACTACAGTCATTACACACATGCACATGGCAGATAGCATGCTAACAGTACATAAGGTTTGATATCTATGTTAACAGAGGTAATATTCCCTCTCTACTGGTCACCCATGACACCTATCATATCATACAACAACCCATGTGGCATGTATGTCATTAGACATGTCCACCTAATGCAATGCCTACAGACATTCCAAATAACAGGATCATAGGACCTACACAAGGCCTGTAATGACAGACTCAGGGAAATCCAGCTCTGCCCTGTATGTTCCTAAGTAGTCACAGGTGATATGTTCATTACATGTACAGCCATGTGTGCCCACGCTCCTACATATACCCCATGTCAAAAATTGCAAGCCATGCATGCTGTGTGCTGTCTGGACATTAGCCTTAGTACCACAATAGCCAGTACATGCTGGGGTTTGATGTTTACAAGCCACAAACCTTGCACATGCTTGAATGAGTGTACTGCCTAGCTCTAACAGAGCACATTACTGGCACTTTTCCAGTAAACATGAGGTGTGTGTGGCATATATGAAGTGCTCACTGTTGACCATTACAGTGCCCTAGCTTCACCATGGCACTGTCAAGTAACAATTTGTAGAAGCATGACATGGAATAATGCTGTGTGTGTCTTGCTGATATGTGCTGTTGTCATATATGCACACTTGGCTACTCGGTGAAGGTGGTTGTGTCCTACTAGTACATGAATACAACATCCATTATGGTGTAATGCTTGGCTATGTTTCACACATGGCGTGGGGATGGTGTGGAATGTATCCTCTTGACCTACTAGTCCACGTACTGATGTAGACCGCATATGTGTACATTTGATGTTTGTTTAGATTCCATGCATGTGCAGTGTCTGATGTTTGAAGGTGACTGTTGTCTCAGTACATCATGCTGTTGCAATACAGCCTCAACATTGCCAACTGTATATGGTGATATGCTCAAAGTACAGTAAGCTGTACATGTGGTATGGACAGATGTTTGAACATGACTACTAAGTGGTGGGCCTACTTTGCAGATGAATGATTACTGAGGATAGCTCACTGGTGTGTTACAACCATTCCTACAATAACCTGTGTAACTGCTAAGGTCTGGTTTTGTTAACTTAAGTGGAATACAGACAATGTAGAATGCAGTAAGGGTGACACTGAAGGCAAACCTCTTGACACCTGTAACAGTAATACTGCCCCTGTGCATATATTGTGCATATATCAGCACAGTTGGCAAAGGAAAGAGTCAGTAAGCTTTGTAGTTAATACGATAGTGCTGTACTTCTGTAATACCTATCATGAGATGGCCAGGTGCTTGATTCACAGTACAGGCAAGTGTGGGTGTGTGTGTGTCCATATATGTCAGGTATGGTTGGGAATAAATCCCACATGTTTTTCACTCTCTTGAACACTGTTGTTGACATCAGTACAGAGTGAAGTGTAGAAAGAAAGGCATATGCAGGTGGTTGAACCTCACACATGTCAAGCGTCTGTATGTGTGTGACATAGGTGTATATATTTGTGAATACCACAGTGTATGTGTGTGTGAGTGTGTGTGTGTGTGTGTGTGTGTGTGTGTGTGTGTGTGTGTGTGTGTGTGTGTGTATGGCTGTCCATGTGAATGGCTGTCTGGTCCCTGGAGTGAGGCTGTATTTTACCATAGTGAAATGTTAATGCCCCCTCCCCCATCCACTCAATGCAATCTAGTATCCCTGTTGATATCATCAATCTTAGACAGGCATTCTAACTGCCTGTTAACATGTACACCCTGAGGTGCGACTTGTTGTTACATAGCCTACTGATGAACCCTCCCCCCTACATACACTCACTGCACTGCAGTATCCCTGCCGATGTCCTCGATCTTAGGCCATTCCGACTACCTGTACATGTGTAATCTCTGTGGTGCGTCTTGTAATTGCGTAGTACTATAATGATGATTTGCACATAGGCAGGGGTTCTCATCTGAACACTGGCAACTGTGTGTGTGTGTGTGTGTGTGTGTGTGTGTGTGTGTGTGTGTGTGTGTGTGTGTGTGTGTGTGTGTGTGTGTGTGTGTGTGTGTGTCAGAGTGTGTGTTACTGTGTCTGTGAATCCCTGAGTGTGTGGGTATGTCTGTGTTTGCATCCTGTCATGGCAGTGGGTATTACTGCTTCCCAATGAGAAACCACTATTTCCACTGGCCTTTACCATTGTCATCCGCTATACCACTCTTTTACCTCCTCCTCGCTTCAGGTAACTATACCTGTGATATCACCCAGTATGGCTGTGATGGCACTGAACACAGTAGCTTACTACACAGCTATCATGCTCTTGGATCATTAGAACAGTAAACATAGTTGAAACATGGGAGATTATAACTGTGATGGGAAGCTACAAAGTGCATGAAGGTATTGTCATACAGACCTGTGAGTAGTCAACATGTACATATGGGACACTAACCGCAAACACTGACATCCCCCAGCACATGCAACTACACCTGAAAGAGGAAGGCAGAACATCAAGATCAACACGCTATTAGTGTTGTTACACATGATACATACTGTCAAACATACAAAATGCATTCTAAAACTGTAATACATAGTATGTCTGCTGCCTGTCAACACTACTCAACAGTATTAATCTACAATTGTCTATCTAGTATGTTCACCCTGTGTATCAGACCATATAAGCATGTCCCTACACTGATGGTGTGGATGACAGAGATGCAGCACAGGCATCATCATATGCACAGAGTGATAATGTTTGCCAGAGGCCTAGGCTGTGCTATTGGATGATATCATGTGTGTGTGTTAGGGCCTGTGATATCATCGGGCGTGTGTGGATGTTATGTGTGTGTGTGTTGAAGTTCCCTACATTTGTTTCTGGTGTGTGTATATATGCATGCACACAGGTTTGGCATGTGGCTGACCTACACAGGGGTATTATTGACAGTTGCAGACTGTACAAGGCAGGTGTCACAGTTCACGGTGTTCAGCCATGGCCACTTGACCTTCACCTGTCAGGGGTTGCACGGGCACTACCAGGCAGAGGTCCAGATTGGGTACTGTCTGATGACACATGTCCACTGGAATTGTGTCCCTGTTGGGACCATCCAGGACAATGTACACGTGGCCTGCTGTGTCCTGGTGTGGACTTCACAGCACCAGCTGCACTGCTGTTGCTACTGCCACTATGGGAGCGGGCATGTACAGTAGCATGTTCATGTAGACCTTCAACAGGTGATGTAGCTGACCTACGTCCACATGCCCGATGCCTCACTCCCACCAGATGTTCCTGCTCAGACATTCCACGCTCAAGGACTGACATGCCATGATCAAGGACTCCCACCATGTCACCCAATCATCTATCCAAAACACCTGCAAGATGATGGTGAGCATTTGTAATTGCCTGGATGTTGTCCTGGATGTTGTCAGTTAATGAACGGACAGCAAACCTCTGAAGCCTCAGACCTTCTCTGTTGTGCCATTCAGCATGTGGTTGTGCATCCATTACAGCCCGAAACATGCATCTGGTGACTCCAGCTGATGTGCTTGCAGGGGCATGTTGGCCAGTGGTCCTCCTATGAGTAGCACTGGGCACATGCCTGTGTGGGACATCACCAGTCAGTTGACTGGGATCATGGTGTGCAGGCACACTTTCCATAATCTCCACACTTCCCTGTTCCATGCTACCACCCACCAACTGTCCTTCCTCTATGGCCAGTGGTGATGAGGTATGTGTAGGCAGGGGAACTGTGTGCTAGGATGAGGGAGATACAGGTGGAATGGTAACCAATGGCACAGATTCAGCCCCTGACAACCTTGCCTGTGCCTCAATCATATTTTCATCATCACTGCTAGAGTCTGTTGGGACACTAACATCAGGTGGACCGCAGGAAGGCAATGCACCTACATCAACACCTGTGAGGGGAAGACAAGAACTGTACATTACAAGTTATACCACAAAGACACACCCAGACACATGCTATGGCACCCAACAGCATGCAACATGCAGGTGATATGGCAGATGGCATTCATCTTAGACAATTATAGTGGTAGTTATCATACATCACTGAGTTGCACACAACAGCATGCATGTGTTATAGCAGACAACATGCACCTTACACAATTATAGTGGTGGTTAGCATACATACCTGTATTGAACCATTTGTGTTAGTAGCTTATGCCCCATACCTGCAACATAATGCATGCACTATGCATCGTTGCACCACACTGCCATGGTGTGTACAACATACACCACATGTTAACAGACCAACGCTGACCTTTTTACATCTACCACTGATGCTTTGTGTTGGCCACTGCCCCTATGTGTGAGGACATGCGCAAAAGGGTATGTCGACTGAATACTATGTTTACCTGAGCCCTAGCTTGCATATCTCCCCCAAAGCAGTGCATGTCTGTTCAACATTATTCCACCTACCCCTGAGCCGAGTCTACAGACATTGTGCATGTGACTGTACACACATGTTTGACATGGCTGTCCCTACTTTGCAATGGTGCCACAGACCAGGACAGGTTTACAGTACACCGGCCTGATGTGTGGCGTATGACCTTGCCAATCAGATGTAGTATGACATGTCTTCTGCTGACATGTTGAATGACATGCATACATGTGTAACACAATGGGGTCCTTTCCAATCTACAGTATGGTAATGGTGTCCCAATGCAGGGATGTGTTATACTAACATGGGCCTTCAGCTGATGCAATGTTGTCTGTCCGCCCTACAAATATGCAGTGACATACTGCACATTGAGCTGATGTGCATAGCCATTGCAGGGCATCATGTGGCTTCACTATTGCTATACAGTGTGAGTTACCGACACAGTTCATAGCCATGACTGTGTTCACATACAATACATATCTAATGTGGAATGTGACCCACGTCACTGAGATGTATACACACTAAACCCTAATGTGGAATGTGTGACACAGGTCACAGAAGGGTATATGGATGACACCCCTGCATATCTGCAACTGTATTACTCATGCCTGGCAACTATGCCCACACATGGCTAACTTAGCAGTACCCTATGTCCCACATGCCATCTCTGTACCACACACACATGAGGAGCAGGCATGACAGTGATGTCTGACACCAGCAAGGTGAATGTACTGTATCTATGGCCTGATGTGGCTGTATGTGTATGTTGTGCAACACATGTATGTTAATGCTTTCATGTCGTGACACACTCAAGATGTTCAAGGCATGTTATGCCTACACAAGCTGTGCGCAGGCCTGTATGATATTTAGTGTTTCACATCTGCAATATCACCATTACACAAAGGCCATAGCTGTATTGTGTTGAGCCAATATACAACAGGGTGGACACACATGTACATCACTTCTACTGTGTGTGTTGCTTCATGTCTCTGGCCATCCTCCATGGCCATGTTTACACATGTTCTGTCCAATGGTTGTGATGGCTATCTATTTCACATGTCAGTGTTATCCCATATAACATACACCCGTAGATGTCATATGCTCCATTGAGGACAGGGTTATGCAGACAAAGGGTGGTATGTATGGAATGTGAGTCATCATGTTTTGCAGGATAGTTGAGCAATGTTGCAGTCAGCCCAATACATGTCATGGACATGTCAGATAGCACATGACATTGTGTGACATTCATAGCAAGGTTATACTCCACAAGGGTGTATCCTGTGGGTTGGTCATACTCCAGCTCCAACACATTTAGTGTGTGTGCACACATATGCTCTCTGTACAGTACTGTTTGTATTCCCAACATGTGTAATGCTGATATGTAGTACCTGTCCCTGCAGTGAAACACACCTCCACCATTGTATTCACAGTTGTCCACACATCTGGCAGTGACAGTTTGGAAGGTTTAGTGTAGGTGTTGCATATAGTCTTCAATTGTTTCACATGGGTAACCACTGTGATGCATTGCAGGTCTGACCAGTGTCTATTAACATGACCGCCATACATTATATGTACTTGTGTTATGGCAGTTAGCATGCAATTAATATGATCTTTGCATTATCAAGCCTGGTAAATAATAACAATCTCACCTGACACAGGCTGCTGTCACTGCAAAATGCCAGAGGTACCTAAACAGGAGTGTCACAGCAGTAAGATCATTATCCACACCTGTGTGATAGCTACAGGGTGCAATGTCTATGTTAGCACATAAGCCAGAATAATATACTATACTATGGAGTATGCACATCTGTGCATACATAGAGTAGCAGACTATAGTATGTGGCATGTGTGCATACATGCATTGCATATGATGTTGCATTACATATTGTACAGTAACACATGTAACTATGTGAAATATAGTTGTGTTATATGTGCAGTACTGACTTACCAGTCAACTCCAGGCTCAGTGGTTGAGAGACACCCACCTCCACAATACCAACTAAAGCTTGTGGATGGAGGTCTGCAGGTGTCCCCAGGTTGGCCAGTAGCTCCTCAGTACGTGTGAGTGAGGGCTGGGCGAGTGGCCCCCCACCTGTTGCACCTTGTTCCCTGGCGATTGCATTAGCATGCTGTTTCACCAATCTTATGAGGTCGGTGCAGTGTCGGTGCACCTGCTGATAGGGGCGATTGTGACCGGCAACATCATTTACCCTCCTACAGAGTTCCTCCCACAGGGCATCCCACTGCTCTGCATCCTGTGGCACATGGCTGAAGAGTGTTGAATGGTTGCCGAGGAGGTATGGGATGAGGACCTCATCCTCCAAGTGGGTGTATGCTGGCAGCCTGCTATGCGGCATACCTGGAAGACATAATGATGGAGACAGGTTACAGTAACTCACAGAGAAGTACAGAAGTACAGCTGAACATACATGTTTATCACATTTATTAAGATTACAAAAAAGTATTTGCAAATCTACATGACACTAACACCACTGACATGTTTAAGTCACACACATTTGACACTTACTGGTGATGTTATCACCATATATGTGTGTGTCACGTGGTGACATTGCTCATACACCAAGTGGATGTGGTCTTCACGTGAGCATGTCTGTTTGCCTGTACTGGTGTCTTTACCTATCAGCACATGCCTGGATGTGTTCACATTAATTCAATCGATCTTAATGCTGTGTATATGTCACATATATAGTCATACATGGCCTTTAGGGACATGACCTGTGACCCTGCAGACTTGCTCACAGAATGTTTTATATGTATGTGTTTTGTCATATACATCTACATGGCACTGTACAGCTGTGTAGCATCCTGCCATGTATTGCCTGTTTTGCACATGTGAAACACATGGGACAAAAGCTAGCCTGATGGTATTTGCAGGGTTGGATATCAACTATAGCACATATGGTCATAGTGAACTAGTAGGCTATATGTCCTGGGCCATTTATGAGCCTAGGCAGACAGGTTACCTAGCTGTAGGCAACAGACAGGTAAGTTTTAGTGGCCAGTTCAAGCAGTGCCACAGAACTGATCCACAGGGTTACTGATATATTTGGCATGTGGTCATCACACCATGTCACAGAGAGGGGCGATGTTCAGCTTTGCTGGACAGGGGTGCATAGTATGGCAAGAGTATGTTAAGTGTATGGGACAGAGATCTGTCAGGCATGTTGTGATCCTTGTACTTGAAAGGTGGATGCCCATGAAGTATGTGTTTATTTGGGATCAGGATGTGTTAAGTGTAGCATGTCCAACATCTCTGGGTTGGACATGGCTTTATTCAGGGTAGGCTACATGCTACCTAGTGGAGCTAGGGATTGGGAAGGGCAGGGTAGGCCATATATACATGGGCAATAACCCTTAAAGGAAATATGTGATCTAGTATGGGTCACATGAGTGTTGAGTATGGCTGAACAATTATCTCTATATTCATGGATGGCACCCTGTCATGATTAGGGGTGCCGCATACGACTACCTGACTGGTGTGGTGAAGTAACTATCAAAGGAAAGACTACTGTCCAGCTGCATCCCATACACACACACAGTTGCCATTACGTTGACCACTGCCTAGGTGGTAGTTCTTGGTTGCAGGGTTTTTAACATAGGGGATGACAATGCAATACTTAGCTGTCAGATTGTGGCCATATGTCACACACCACACATCTGACACACAAAGGCCCTTCTGTATGTTGAACGCAGTACACATTGAGTTAACTATTGCTCCTAGTTCATAATCATTTGCAAACATCAATAGGCAGATGCCTTCTGTGTTAGTCTGTGTGGTATAGATAACAAAGAGGGGGAGTACCAGGAATGAACCCTGTATTGCTGTGGCTGGCACTGGTTTGATGTGCGTGTATTAGTCAGGCACCTTTTGTAGTGTTGGTTCTGACAGTAGTCCAGTTGCCAACCACTCCTGTGACATAGGAATATACACCTAGTTTACTGAGTGTAGCTGGAACACAGTATGGGTGATGGTGTCTTAAGACCTGGCAAGGTCATGATATGCTGTGTGAATCAACCTTACTGTCATCTACATCTGTACTGAGTACATCAAATACGTTGATCACGGTTCATGGCCTTATAGACCAGACTCAGCAGGGTAGTTGTGCACTATTTCCCATTATCAATGGTGTCTTCCCCCTTTGTGGGGTGTGATAACTGTTGCTGTGCACCATTCATTGTGTACACAGCCTGACATGGAGCTATGATTGAACATGATGTGTATGTGGAGAGCTGATTGTTCTTACATTTGTGTAGGATACACCCTGGGGTGTTGACAGGTCCCATGAAAGCTGTATGTATGGCTTTAGAGAGTGCGGCTTGTACCTGCATAGTCGTTATTACAGGGGCCCTGTAGTGTACATGGATATATTAATAAGTGTACCTGTTGGGGGGAAGTCCCGCAGTGGTGGTGCTGCGGTAGCATTGTCGCCTCACAGTAAGACACTGTCCAGTTCGATTCTCAGCTAGAGCGTCTTCTGTGTGGAGACATGCGTGAATGGGCATACCTTCTTTGAAGGTTGTGCATCAGGGTTGGTAACTCGGCATGTAAAAATCAACTACCAATCATTAGCGGACCGGAGTTCCACTGTGGCGACCCCTAACCGAGAAAAGCCGAAAGACACAACAACAACCTGTTGGGGGGGAGTGGATTTAGGTTTTCCAAGACCCTATCTGGATGAACAGGTGCTATTTCTGTAGGTGCAGTGCTTCCCATGCCATAGTGCTGTGCAGCACGGCAGGTCTTGTTGTTGCCATTACGATTAATGACACAGCTATAGAATGCTCTGTGGTTGGCCTCATAATATGTGGCTGATTAGTTTCATAGTAGCTTTGTGTGGTTTTATATGGTGCATCTGCATCTTACTGAGGCTGACCAGGGATCACCTACACTCATGTGTGTTCACTCTTGCAACAGTTACTATCTTCTGTGGTAGATTTTAAAGCATGGTACCACCATTTTGCCTTCTTGTTTGTGCTTGGTTGAATCTTGGTTCTGTTTCAATGGCGCAATCACTGCACATATGTGACTGCTTAAGGTTCATTTGTATAGGATTCAGCATTTGCACATGCATTGCCCATCACTGGCATGACAGTCAGCACTTTGCTCTTAGGAAGCATGACATTGGCTTCGAAGACTGACTATGTGTAGCATACTGTTAGCCCTGTTTGTGTGACTATTGTGATCCAGGTCATTGTGGTTGATGGAATCCAACATGCATTGAGTACAGGTGTTGGTACATGAGGAGTCTACCCAGTTCATAATGGAATAGCTAAGAGAAGCCATTATTATGGTTTTCTGTCTCAAACCTAATCTTTCCCATTACAGCACATTATGACAGTTGGGAAATCCGCGGCATGGTGGGTGATCTGTCGCAAGGTGCAATTTGAATTCCTCAGCATATTGCATCTGAAGTTATGCAAGTGCAACTAGTGTGAGGGTGTACATATCCTTCAGGAATATGGACACACTTGCAGCCCGTGTGTTCCAATAAAGGATAATGGGCAAGAGGTGACATATGTGTTATAACATGGTCATGCATGTGTGCACTCCGGAGTGCTGAAACATGTCTCAGCCACTGCTCAGATATGTTCTCCATGTTAGGGATTGACATATGTATGTCTGTATAGTGTTTCTGACATGTATCATTGTGTAGAGAGACCCACAGTTTATTGCTTGGCTGTCCCTGTAACAGCAGTGAACCTTCACTTGAACTGTGCATGATGAAGGCACTATAGGGGAAGCATGAGCCCTAGGCAGTATCCAGATTCCCAAGGGTGACAGGTGCAGGCCCTGTCTGGCAAAGCATCATGGTCTGTCAACCATGTTATCCCAGGCAGACAGATACTGGATAACCTTTGACTTGCACCACTACATTAGACAATTGTGGAATACAATCCTTTTGTCCCTGTACTGCAGTATCATTCTGGCCAATGGCAGAATGTTACCCAGGCCTTGGGACATACCTGCATGGGCTATAAGACCTGACAGTTCCTACATGTGTTTCCATGCAGTCCAGGCTACTGCATCACAGCTCCTGCACAACAACATGGAATATGCCAGAGCCATGTGTATAGTTCAAAAGGTGGTCTGAGTGTATAGGTATGTGGCTAATCATAGCAGACAGGCAGCTGACAGTATGTATGCCATTGTATAGGTTGGTGTGTAACATAGTGCTAGAGTTTGCATTCACAAATGAGTTCTGTTGGGTATGTTTCCGGCCACATGTTCTGAGGTGTGGCACAATTATGCAAACTATGTCATACAGTTTGTGTATTTCATTGTCTGTCTATTCCAGCTTGGGAGGTCACATGTTTGGCCAGATACTTAGAAGTGTCTGTGAATGTGTGTGATTTCTGGTAGTGTGTGTGGGTGTCCTTACTGTGTTCTGGCAAGGGTATGTGTTGGTTGTGATGTTGAGATGCATGTGCTAACCTACACCTCATGACTGTCCAGTCCAGTCATGGCTGTAGACTGGACAGCCTTCCAGCTTACCCCTGTAGCTGCATCCCAGACAATGTGTGGGGTGTGGTGTTAGGTGGGTTTTGCAGTGTACATTGCATAGAGATTACATTCCCCCAGGATGGCAACATACACAAAGCTGACATTAGTAAACACCAGTAGCTGACTAGTGGACATGCCTGTATGAGCATTCAGTACTACAAGTACCAAGTACTTTATTTAGTTTACTTATTGCTTATGAAGATGTTTTAGACAGTGATGCTCACATGTAAATATTTGTGTTACGGATGTGACAACACTGGCTATCACGGAAACATTGTAGCTACCTTTAGCAGCAATCCTCCTCTGAGGAGCACATTACATCCTGATAGTTGATTACAGATAATGCAAGTGTCTATAGGTCTGTTTCCTTCTCTGGGTATATACTGACATATCCACCAGGACCATGAGCTCTGTTGGGCACAGGCACCCACTCCCCAAACAGAGTCATGTATCAATAGACTCTGATGCCACTATCAACATGATCAGGATATAATCAGATAGTGTAAGCCATCACCTATGAAGTAGCTATTACACATGGGCAGCAGTCTCCTACATCTTACACTCCTACTGCAGATGTTACACTGGAGTTAAAGATGATATGCAACCTGTTTCATTACCAATACTGTGCACTACCTTACATACAGTATTTGCAAGTGGCTGTTAGGTTGGCAATGAGAGGTTAGGCTACACAAACCTGGTAGTTCAACCAGTGTGTCGCTACTCTCAATGTCCACTCTATGTAGGTGTGCACATAGCCATTTGGCCCAGCCCTGTAACAAGGGTCACTACACATTTGCATAACATGTACACATGCACAGCTGTTATTGCTTGCAAATTATACTAGAGAGGTCCAGCCCTGTAACAGGGGTCACTGCACATTTGCATAACATATACACGTGCACAGCTGTTATTGCTTGCAAATGATACTAGAGAGGTCCAGCCCTGTAACAAGGGTCACTACACATTTGCATAACATGTACACATGCACAGCTGTTATTGCTAGAGAGGTGGATATTACATGTGTTATGTGCATGGATAGTTACCTAGCTGTTTCAATTATCTTTGCTATCATGCTGCTAAACTGTCAGATGAATACAAGTGATATGTATCCTTTTATTGAGTATTGTAATTGCCAATAGACATAACTACTGTTTGCATAACATAACAGAAATGCTATGTAGAATGGAATACAGATCTGCCTAAAATACTGTACATTGCACAGTTATTGGCACAATATCCCACAATGCAAACCATATTTGCACAGTAAGCCCACCTTTGACATGTTCATCTTACTTACACACCCATATATATGTTGACTGTTACAATATATCAACATATACTATCCCCTGTTATAGCACATACTTGTTGGACCAATCCTAACACTGACAGTGGCTTGAAGCGAATTGGTGAGTTCCAAGCCCATATCATCCCTTGTGGTGTATGAGGAGTTTGCCTTTTGACCTACAGCAGTACACACATAGAATACTACAAGCATTACTACTGCTCAACAATACATCACTACAAGATAGCTATTTCCACTATATGCATTGATTACAATGTAATTCCTACAGAACAGGTACTACATACACAGACATACATGTTATACATACCTTCTTAGTAATAGGAGGTGTTATTGACTAGTATAATACTCGTTTTCGGTTTGTCTTTCAGTGTTTTGTACTGTCCTACAGGTAGATACAGATGGTTTGAATGTTTGACAAGGCAACCTTTTATAGTTACAGAACAGTAACATGTGCTATCTGGATAACCAATTGGTGCTCCTAAGTAGCTAATTACATGGACGTCAGCTGCGCTGCTACTGCCTTAGCCAATACCATGGTAACAGTGGAGTGTAACTGACTTGGGAGTTGTCCCTTTGCCTTAATTGTGAGGAATACAGCCTGGAAGTGTCATTTGAAATCTATTGCAACAGCTGTATGGAGACGAACAGTAATATATTGTGTGTAATGCCTAGAGGGTTTGGTCTAAATGTGAGTAATGCTGTTATATTTCTAAACATTGCCACTTGTGCAGGGTTTGTCTGTACCTAATACTTCTGCATATGTTTCAGTCTGGCCAGGATGTTTGACCAGCTCAAGGCTGCATAGCTATGCATATAATGTTAGGGGGTTTACAGTGTGCTTACCAGACATATTTAGTTTGGTGTTACTGTGTATCATACTGTGCTGATAATTAGAACTCAGTATCACTTCCTGGTGTACGAACCTTTCAACCCTCTGAAACGGGATTAGTTCATACAAATCCTGTAACATCAGCAGCTGTTCAATTGTATAACAGCAACTATTTCACATACGGCCATGTTAGTGTGCCTGTGTCCAGGT